>NW_025335941.1:38822621-39030552 GCF_004798865.1 Varanus komodoensis
ATGGTTTGACTGAATTTTTTAAAAAGGAATGAATGATGTGACAAGAGCAAACTATGCATAGAGTGATTTTTACTGGTTCTGAAAATACAATCCAGAAGAATGACAGAAAGCAACATGTGGGAGCCAATCTATAAGCACGATAAATAAATTTGGAATGTCTAATTCTAAGGTGTGTGGCTTTTTCATAAGCATTCCTACTACTGAGTAATCACCCATTTTTCAATGACACACCAATATCCTAGCCAATATGAATAGTGCAGCTTTGCAAATCATTCAGCAAAGTTGCTAGCCCAGAGAAAGGATAACATCCTGCCTGCACACATGTCTGTCATTGCAGCAGATCATTATAAGAACCATGTAACATTAAGAATTTCTAGTTGAGTTTTTTGTTCTCCCTTTTCCCTCTTCCTTCTTATTGTGTTATGTATTTTTAGATTGTAAGGCCAAGGACTGTCTCCTTTCAATTCATCTGTTGGTCTGTCCTGGAACTTTTCTGGTTGAAGAGTGGGATACAAATGCTTTGGATTGAACTGAAGCCTCTCAGTCATTGGTAGCATGTCTACACCATGTAAGAAACAGGACATATGTTTCTACATTTACAAAGCTGCCCTATCAGATTCTGATTGCCTGGAGAAGTTTCTTACCCTGAATAAGAAAGCAGGCAAATCCCTATTTATAAGCCAGGGATAGAGTAATACTGCTACATCGAAGAACTTTGCCAGGAATTACTGAAAAGGAAACCTTTTTTCCCTTTTTGACAACAAAATTCCAAGAGATACAGTTCAATGTATGTGTTCCATGAGGGGCACAGAGGCCAGTGGAAGCTTTCCTCCAATTGTGAATGACAAGCATGGGGAGGAAAGATTCCTACTGGGAAAATGGCAAGGGTAAATTATTAAAGTGTCCCACCCAAAGAAACTGGTCCTGCTCAGGACTTCCCACATCAACTATTTTTAAGATCATGGGTACAAAACCTCAGGACCAAGGATCCAGTCTAACTCTCTTTGTGAGAATCAACTGTTCTGTTTTAAATTAAAAGAACTACCGAAAGACAAACTATGTGGCAACCTTAACTTCTCATTTGGTCTAGGTTGCAATGTGTTGCCCAATTTGAACAACAAACTTTGAATATGTTGAAGAGTTTCAAATTACCCTAACTCCTCATAAAAGTAGTTGCTCACTTAGGTTAGAAAACAAATTATCTGTCAATACATTGCTTGCCCAATTAGAATCTATCTCCAAGTTTCAAAGGGCACTGAAGAACCATTGACAGCAGTGCTATTAGCCTTCCCATATATTCATTTTCTCATCTATTAAAATGAAGAATATTTTCTATCACAAAAGAGCCTATTCACCTACATTCATTAATATCTGTAAAGCCAACTGAGTCCCAGAGAGATAAATAGCCATGGAAATGCAGTCTTATCCTCTTAATTTTAGGATACAATATTGTATATAAAGATAGACTTCAGGAATTAGACCATTGAAATGTAAAGATTCCACTATAAATAATCCCATTTCTGAAATAAAGTCCCTTTCCCTCCCCTAGCTGTCTCTTTGATCTGGAAATTTAGCCTTTAGGCTTGTTTTAGACTTTTGTCCATTCTACCAGCTCACAGCTCATATTATTCTCAAGAATGCTTAAACTGTTTTGATATTTACAAAATGTCTAATTTTGTAATACTGTTGTATTTGTAATACTAATTTGACAGGACTAGTCTCCACTTACAAACACTATATTTTGTCTAAGCACAGAAGTCAGCATATACTGGAATTTAAGCCACTAACAGCACAAGCCTAGCCATGTCTAATAAAAGTATCTCTCAGTTTAATGAGGCTTACACCCAGGAAACTAGATAGCACTGTAATTTAAAGACTAAATGCATACACAATAAAAAGTACTTCCCAGGTGAAGCAGGAAAAATAATCACAGAATTTATTAGAAAATTTTACTTTGCAAGTCTTATTGGCTTGAGTGGAAGTAGCCCAACATTACACTCTTGTATGAGAATTGATCTAGATAAATTTGCAGTGAGCACACCCAGGAACTGCAGGGTTTGAACTGCAGACCTCAGTGCAACTTTCCTGGGAGTAAGCCCTATTGAACCCCACGAGAACTAAACATACATAAGCTTTTCCATACATAAGCTGGAATAGACATTTTAATTGATGAAGTTCATAGTTAAGTACATACTTGTTCATGTTTTAAGCTATTTTGATGCTACTGTTTCCCTGTAACAAACTTTAAAAAAACATATTGTTTTGGTGAAAGTCAAATTTGTTTTGATAGGATGGGTTAATTGGTAAAAGGTATATGATTATGCAATTAGAAAATGGTTCATAGATCCAGCAGTGTACTTAATTCATTATCTTTAGGACAAGGGTAGGGATCTTTTTTTGTGTGGGGGGGCACCAGGACTATGTTGACTCCAGGCATGTACATAACTTTGGTTTGCACATGTATACACACCACTTTTCCAGTTCATTCACACACACCAACTACACTTTCCAATTAACTACCCACGGAAAGAGTGGTTTTCTTCATCTCTTGAAGGATTGTTTCCTTTTCCTGCTATGTAGTAACATGGAAACTTCTTTCCTACTCTAATGCAGAGAAAAGCTCCCATTGACTTCTGATCAGATAAGAGCTGTTCCCTACCTGAGGAATGGAGGGCAGGATTCAGAAAAGAGGCTAACTAGCCAGATGGAAACCCCAGCAAATCTGAATGGAGATTAGGCTTGTGCATCATCTACCACACAACCCAGCAGCCTCCCTGCCTAAAGTGACAAAGACGAAGCTATTGACTTCAGGGGCATGAACAGCCATGGTGAGAACACTGTGATACTCAGAATTTCATGAGTCCCAGGACAACTATGGGGCTGTTCCAGCAAGTCATCAGCCCCAACACACGTAGCAGACACATGCCAAATTTGGCTTTTTTTTAGCTGAGCACAGGGACAGTGATCTGAAGATTGAGGATTCTGAAATAGTCTCTTTGTCATGGTCAGATCACTACCTGCTGAGATTTAGACTGATCGTGGATTTTCTCTACTGCAAGGGTGGGGGATCTTTTAAGATGGTCTGCCCAGGAAGCTAATGGATCCAGCTTGTTTTTCCTGCTGATATGCTGATGGTCCTGTTGAATTCCTGATCAATCTCTGGAATATACAGATGAGGACACAACTCCTTCTGAGTGTTCACTCTGTAGTAGAACTCAGACAGCTCTGGGGTCTATCCCAGCACAGAAGGTGATGAAAGAAAACAGGAGACGCATTAAGTGCAGATGGACAAAAAAATTCTAGTGGATGCAATCAAACCCTGGTGTGTGCCTATAATCATATATATTTATGAGTGGTGAGGGTGGCAAAGAAACACCATATCACTGCTTAAGAACATAAGAAATGCCATGCTGAATCAAACCAAAGATCCATTGAATTCAGCACTCTGCACACACAGTAGCACAGCAGCTGCCCATGGGACTCCCCCAAGCAGGATGGGTGCAAGAACTCCTGCTCCTCAGCCACTACTGTATGCAGGAATACCTGGGGGCTTGGAGCCACTAATAGCCTCCTTCCTCATCAATCCATCCAATCTCTTTTTAAAGCCAACCAGACTGGCAGACATCACCACTTCCTGTGACAGCAAATGCCACAGTTTAACTATACATTATGTGAAGTACTTTCCTTTATTTGATCTAAATATCCCACCAATTAGCTTCTTGGGATGAGTGCAAGTGATATAGGAGAGACAGAAAAATGTGTCTCTACTTTCTCCACACTTTGCATCATTCCAAACTCCTTTATCATGTCTCCTCTTACCTTTTTCCTAAACTGAACAGTCCCAGTTGTAGCCATTACTCTTCTCTATACTTTTTCCAACTCAATAATATCAATTTTCAGGTACCAGATCCAAATACAATATTCCAGATACAATTGCACCCAAGATTTGTATAAGCAAAGTAAGTTTTTGGCAGTTCCATTTTCTATTTCATTCCTAATTATACCTAGGATGGAGTTTGCCCTCTTCACAACAGCTGAGCACTGGACTGTCATTGTCATTGAGCTATCCATCACTTCTCCAAGATCCCCATCTTGCTCAGTTACTGATAGTTCAGATCTCATCAATGTGTACTTGAACTCAAGATTTTTTTGCCCCAACATGCTTTACTCTACACTTGCTTAAGTTGAACTACCATTTTGATGCCCATTCTCTCAGCTTGGAAAGGCCCCTTTGGAGCTCCTCACAATCTGTTTTGGTTTTAACCACCCCAAGTATTGTCATCAATAAACTTGGTCACTGCACTACCCACTCCTAATTCCAGATCATTTATGAATAGGTTGAAAAGCAAAAGTCCTCATACAGAACCCTGTGGACACCACTGCTGGGATAAATTGCTTTATTCCTGACATGTGTCTTCTGTTCATTAGTCATTTAGTGATCCGAAAGATCACTTCCCATTTTATTCCATGATTGTATAAATTTGCTTAGGAGCTTCTATTCATTCTTCTCTTTGCTAACCAATACAGCATACATGGGATCTGTTGTACCAAGTGATAAAGACACTGTAGACTGAGACCTACTGTAACATTCACTTACAAGTTTTTGCCAAACAAAATTAAATAAATAATACAAGCACACACAGCCCAATCAAATTTTCCTGGATGTGTTTCAGTTGCTGAACTTAAAGATGTGCAAAAGATGATGTGACAGGTTCATGCAACAACTTCTGTACCGGACACATTTTCACCTTGGCTTATACAGACTAGCAGGGAGGAATCAGCCAACTGGGCCAAGGAGGTGATTAATGCCTCCTTGCAAGAGGGAGTGGTGCCGTACTACCTGAAAGAAGCCGCAGTGAGGCCACACCTGAAGAAACCTTATGGACCCAAAGGAACTGAGCAATTTTAGGCCAGTAGTAAATGTTCCTTTCCTGAGCAAGGGCCTTGATCAGCGGTAACCACTCTTGGGTGAGACTGATTATCTAGATCCATTTCAGTTGGCTGGTTTTTGCTATGGAAGTAGGTTTTCTCACCCTGTATAATATGCTATGACAGGAAAAAAGACGGGGAGTATGATTCTACCAATACATCCAGCTGTTTTGGCAGGATTCAGTACCATCACCCATGGCATCCTTCTTGGACAACTGGCAGTGGGGGATATTATATTGAAGTGGTTCCATTCCAAAGTGAATGACCAGTTCCAGAAAGTGATGTTTAGGGAATACTTCTTGACCCCATGGATTCTCCAGCATGGAATTCCCCAGCAGTCAGTTTTGTCTCCTATGCTATTCAAGAGCTACCCTGAAAACACTGAGTGAGGTTATCTGATGTTTTAGAGTGTTTTGCTATTAGTATGCTGATGACATGCATCTCTTTCTTTCCTTTTCATCTTCAGCAGGTGAGGCTTTTGATGTGTAAAACCAGTCTGTGGCTGTGATAGTGGGCTGGATGAGGGTTAGTAAAATGAAACTCAATCCAATCAAGGCAGAGATGCTGTTAGTGGGTGATTCTTCTAAATGGACAAAGATTTTTCAACTTGTTCTGGATGAGGTTAAAATGCCTTTGAAGGAATAGGTTTATAGCTTGTGGGTCCTCCTGCAGCCATCCTTGTCACTTGAAGCTCAGGTGGCTTCAGCTGCCTGTAGTACCGTCTACCAGCTTCAGCTGATGGTCTAGCTGTGTACCTAATTGGACAGCAATAGTAATCTATGTTCTGATAATCTTCAAATTAGATTAACACAATGCAGTCTATTTGGAGCTAACTTCGAAGACTGTTCAGAGAATGCATCTTGTGCAGAATGCAGCAATTTCTGAATAATAATCAGTCTGAGTATATTTGAGTAATTCTGGCATGCACTGTATGTTTGCTTCCAACCTGAATTCAAGGTGTTTTGATTTATAAAGCCTTCTGCCTTAGGACCACGAATCCTGTCATAGTGTCTCTCTGAATCTAAATCTACCAGACATTATTCCTAACATCTAAGTCTTTCCTCCAAGTGCCACTCCAAGAAAGGCTCACATGGAAGCAACATTTAAGCGTCATTTTAATTGTTAACAGTATTTGCTTATTTATCTGGCCAGGGCGACTTCTTTTATATTGTTATTTATTTTATATTGCTTATTTTTATATTGTTATTTTTGTATTTTATCTTATGTTGTGAGCCGCCCCGAGGCTTCGGCGAATGGGGCGGCATAGAAATGTTTTAATAAATAAAATAAATAAATAGAAAAGGAAAAGGCTTTCTCAGTGGTGATTCTATGATTACAGAATGATCCATTTACTGCCAGGGTGAGACTGCCCTCTGTGCCAAGGTATTGAACAGCTTTACATGGCATGAGGGTCTTATGTCAGCTGTTTTCTCTTTTAACAAGTCTAGTTGCATTTAGTTATTCAAGTTGTTTTAAATTATTTTTTAAATGTCTTGAATTTTTATGCTCATTTTATTGTATTTTATCATGGTTTATGAATTATTGATCTCCTCGCAGAGGACTTTGGCTGTTAGGCAGTATAGAAATGAAATGACCAATAATCATCATAAATTGTGGAGGTAAAAAGGGACATATTTTAAGATGGGTCATGAGTTGATGCAGGAAAGATTTGGATCCTTTTTAATTTTTGCTGAGGAACAATTTCCTTCCTTCCTTCCCTTCTGCCCTGCTTGTGCCAGCCCAGCATGGCTTTTTCTGAAGCAATTCTTTATCCTTGGAGCTCCCCAGCAGGTCTGACTGCTGTCTAGAGAAGGAACATCCAACTTCACAATGGCCTTGAAAGCCCTTCCAGTCTCTGTTGCTATTGTGTATGTGGTAGATATGTTGCTGTCCTAACCTTATACTAAAATCCATAAATTGCCATCTATGGGCAGAGATCAACTCACAACCTACTAGTGGTAAAAAACTAAGGTTCTAAAAGAACTGGAAGCCAAACAGACTATATGAATCTAGCAATTATAGAGAAAATATTCTCCCTTACCAGTCTGCTTAATCACAAATGGTTTTGGATGAGGCATTTCTGGTGGTTTCATGGTACTTCAGGTAATTTGGATTCCATTCCAGTTTATCAGCTTCTCCTTTGTGGAACTCCCTGCCCATGGATATCAAACAGGAACCAACACGTTTTTTTTTTTTCCTGTGCATGCTGAAATCATTCTTATTTATTGAAATAAACATTTCCTAACTGGCTGGCCACAGTTTTATTGGCATGATTCAATTTCAAATATTTTACTTCTGTATTCTGATTATTTCTTCTTTTTATTGTTCACCACTCAGGAATCTTATTAGACATATAAATCCTATAAATAAAAAGGCTATAGTTGAGGACTGTTGGACAATCAGATGTTGAAATGAGGTTAAACAAGAAATTGAGGGAATTGGCTTGGTTCAACCTTTAAAGGGTATTTACACCTCCAGAATAAGGGATGTACTTCATTAAGTTAAAAACAAATCCACTGTCTAGTACCCCCACCCTCAAAGCTATGTTGTATTTAGTTTCTCAGGTTCAGGGTTAGCAGACTGACTCATCCTATTCCTTTTGGCATTTTATAGCACAGCAAAAGGAGGATGGAAAGAAAAATGGTATCCTCTGATAGCCACAAACAGCAACAAAGCTCCTAGTCCATGTAGAAAGCAAACAAATTTAAAGAGTGCGAACCCTATCCACATTCACTTGGAAGCAAATCCCACAAGTTCAATGGGGCTTATTCTTAAGTGTGTATTAGGATGAGAGGCTGTCATTTTTCAAAGATTCGTTTCAGATTGTTGTCTACACTGTATCCAAGGCCTAGTGGAGGGAATATGGCCCATGGTCCAGACCACCAACCCTGGGAGGCCAGCCTTATACAGCAGTAAGTTACCCTGCTTTGCTTTGCTTTCCTCAGCTCAGTGTTTCCTCCATGCAGAGTTCAGCATACCCTTTCCTTAAGCAGTTTCACTGCTTCCATTATTGCATTTATCTCACTTAGCACAAACTCGTAACTAGTTTTGAGTTGGGGAAGGTGGAGCTTGCAGCAGACTCATCCTGCAAAGAAGCTACATTATGGGTGGAGACAAGGCAGAGCTTTTCCACGAAGCTGAAGGCTATAGGCAGCCAAAGCCTTCAGGGTGTGGGGAAAGGAGTGTTTCCCATTTCATATCCACCTGCCTTGAAGCCTCAGCAACATTCCTTCTATCCTGCTTTTTAGGTACCTGATAGAATCCCAATTCTACTGCCTTAACAGAAAGCCACCAGAACTGACACTGACAGCCCAGGTGACTCATGGAAGCTCAATATGTGCATTTAGAGGGGCAATTGCATAACAGAAGATAGTACGGCCACATCCCATTGTTAACTCTTTCTGTTTCTGCCCAAAGCTTATCCAAGCCAGATATCTGGTACCTGGCAGCTGTTTGAAGAAAAATTCCTCAGCTGTGAGTCAATGGATTCTCCACTTTTTTCTGCTTTCCCCTGATTGGGTATGTGCCTTCAGCAGATTATTTGGTATCACTGAGTACATCAAAGATGTCAACTTTAATTGGAAACAGAAATAGGCCTTTCAAGCTTGCCATTAAAAAAAGTGTTTAAAGAATTTTAAAAATAGGACAAATAAATTCACAAAGTCACATTGCAATCATAAACAAATTTGTTCAAAAGTAAGTCTCACCTTGAAAAGGCTTTACTCTCAAATTCAACCAGTCCACAAGAAAGTCCTCATCCAATTAATGAATTTAAGCATGCATTTGAACTGGACCTGCTCTCACCAAAACCCATTTTGAGAAACTAGTAAATCTATTTAGCTGCCCTGGTTCCCCATACACAATTTATAACCAACCACTTTCTTGGATAATTTAAAGCATTTCCATACTGAAAGGAGCAAGCACCCTTAAATCACACTCTGGAAAGACCCGAGATCTGGAGGGAGGAGGGTTTAAGAAAAAAACTTTCGCAATCTACCTCAAGAGAGGCTCAGAAGTAACTGCTGAGGAAAAGTCTAGTAGCAGTATCAGTCCAAATAAAAATCATTATAATTTTCAGAGGGTAGCCATGTTAGTCCTTTAAAACAATGACAACAAAGACTTGTGGCACCCTGAAGTTAGAAATTTATTCTGGCATAAGCTTTCATGGACTTCATCAGATGCATGGGATAGTATGGAGAGTTCGAGATTGGTGCTGCTGTTGTTTTATGGTTAGGGCTGAGGAAGAAGTATAAACAATGGGGTCAGAAGGAAATTCAGGGCAGACACTATTGACGGTGACGATCACATTGCTATCCGCCGCTCACAGAAATTCTAACAAAAGGGAGGCATAAGTTGTCCTTTCAGTCGCGCTGCTTATATAACCACCCCCTCGCGGTATCATATTTAACTATACATGTACACGCGTATCAAATGAGGATAACAGTACGCGCATTTGACGCTGTTCATAAAAGTTTATGCCGCTATAAAATAACAGCGCAACCCCATGCAGCTTGCTTGGAAGTAAATCCCACACTCACATCAGTGAGCCTTGGTCTGCAATCTTTGGCGCGCTCCTTCGAATGTTTAACGAAGGGAGCAACTCAGGGCGGGCTTACTTGGGAGTAAGTATCACTGAAGTCAGCGGGACTTACTTCCGAGTAGAGTTACAGACGAGTCGCGAAACATCCGCTATGCCTTCCTAAACACTATCGAGCTGCGGGGTGGGATACACTCTCCCACCCAACGCCAAGCGCTCCCTCTCGACACTGAGAAAAGTTCAGTCTACCCGCCTGCCTTCCCTCCCCCAGAATCACTCCCGCGCCCCTTTCCCAAGAACTTCCTTCCCACCACCCCCGACAGGGCGGAGCCACGCCAAGCCCACCTCCTCACCCCCCAGTGACCCCGGAAGCGCGATACCTCTCTCATCTTCTGTCAGCCTCGAGCGCCAATTCAACACTTTAACGTAGAAGCCGCCACCCTCCCCGCCGGCGACCCGTTCATTGGCTCTTAGCCCCGCCCACTCAGTCCTCTCAAGTCTCCCATTCGCCAAAAGCCGTGCCACTTCCAAATAATCCCTCCTCTACAGACAGCTGTACTATTCGCCTCTTCTCTCATCCGCCTATGTTTGCTGCCTTCCCATTGGAGTAGCTCCAGACTTTGGGAAAATAAATCTCCGCTCTATCCCCGGTGTATTGGTTTTGATGTTTGTCAATCAAAGCTCATCGAAGCTCGTTATTGGAGAACATCTACAAGTTTAAGGCTGTCCTTCTTAATAACTCGTGTTTTATTTGCCCGGGAAAACTGCCAGAGTGTCCCAGGCTTGCCAATGATTGGCTATAAACGATTCTATTTGCGCTTTCTAGCATGTTTGGTTGCGAGCCCTCCACCCCCCCTCCCCTTTTCTACGCATTTCTATTTCCCCATTTATTTATTTATTTCCTTCATAAACTTAAATGACCTTGGAGGGGCGGGAAAAGCAAGACTTGCTGTGGTGCAATAACCAATAGCAGAGGAAGTAAAAGAGGCCTCGAGAGTGGCGGCGTCCAATGACAGAGGACTGTAGTCTAAATAGTTAGCAATTTGCCAACCAATCAGATTTTCCAGCTCCCGGCACCAGCGGGTGGCGGCGACGGGCGTTAATCACTGTCTGGGCTTGGCGAGGAACTGGATCATACCATTCACAGATTAAAAAAGGGGGGGAGACAGAGCAATGGGCTCATGCATTCTCAAATTAAAGAAGGGTATATATTTAAAACTAGCAAAAAGTGGAGACAGCTGCTACGGGATAGAGACAGTGAAACAGTTGAGCCAAAATGTTTTCCCTTCCCCACCCTTGTTTTCTTTCCCGAGTTGCTCAAGTATTGACACAATATCTAAAGTAGACAGCCGTAATCCTTTGCATTCTTACTCAAGAGTAAATTCCATTTAACAGCCATACGATTAGCCTGTACTTGCATTATTATTTGGCATTCTCGGTAATTTCACAATTTCTCACTTCCCGAGAAGGGAAGAGAACTCTTAAGAAACGAAACAGGTGATAAAAGACATTTGTAAGGAATCTTTAACACTGCGGTAATAATGCATGAATGTGATCCGTGTAAGTATTAATGTATCTACGAACGCAATCCAGTATTGGTGGATTAATATGTTTTAGGATGTTTAAAAAGGTATCTAACTATATTGCTTTTAGTCATAAACCATAGCAGCTTAATTGCTATTTAGACAAATGGCATATCTATATTTAAATATCCAGCGCAAAATGGCCTAGATAAAACAATGAGATGCTGATGTGAAAATTATATGGGGAAGAACGAACATTAAAACAACTTTTTGGTGCAAGAAGTAACTTCAGCTGCAATTCGATGCACATTTATCTGACACTGACTTCAATGTATTGGATGAGATTGTAAAAACTATACCAGTGAGCTGTGTTATCCACCAAACTATTTTGAAATTCAATAAATTGAACATTTGGTTCAGAATAAAACTGGTTCCTCAAATGAGACTGAAAACAAAGATTCACTTGAACTGTAGAAACAAAAACCTCTCTAGAAACCCTTTTATGCTGGAAAGAATCCCCTTTTCCCTGCACATACTCTAGCCCTTGACATCAGAGGCTAGAATATAAATACTCCATCTTCAAGGCATTTTGCTCTACTACTGAATACCTTTCAGAAACAGTAACCCCCAAATCAAGTTAGACATCAATTTTTGGTGTTGTGCAAACTATATCCATTTCACAGATGGTAAGTAACAATTTAAGAATGAAACTAATAACTTATACAACTACAAATAGAGTAAATTATGGCAGATAAGGAATCCGAGTCAGATTTTTCCATTTAGTTAACATTTAACATAAAGAAGAGTGGAAAACCAGTTTTTTTTAAAAAAAAAATCCTTTGGCTCTGAACATCTGTAGAATGCTATTTCCTGATAGACACTTGGTGAAATAATGTTACTTTTCCATATCCATGTACTTAACAAAAAAATTTTTCTCCTTTCCCAATCTTTTACACACCAGTTCATTTCTCACTTGCCACATACAATAATTGAAACATAGCATGATTATTCTAAAATGTATAATGTGCTATTCTAAAAGTTGTATAAAGGCCATGTTTTACTGAGTGATTTGAGCAGGGCTCAAAAGTGCTACCCAAATATTGCAGTTTGATGGAGTGGCTACTGAAAGGAAAATTATTTTCACTTATCCTTTTTCTCTTGTCCCATATTATCACTCTGAGCAATCACAAATGAAAAGGAAGAATAAATGGATAAAGTAGCTCAGAAGGATAGAGTATAACAGTGGTGTCTAATGCCACCATGCTTCAGCAGAAGGAAAGAGGGGAGTGGAGGTCTCTGTTAGCTCTTAAAATACCAGCTCTGTTGTGCTCTTCCTTCCTCTGGCATCCAGCAGTTTGTATATCAAGCTATATCAGAAGAGAAGGAACTGTATCTGCTGAGAGGCCAGCTTCACTGAGATCTTTAATTGTTTCTGTTTAAAACTTGATCATTTAAAATTTTGTTGCTTTAAAAATGGTGCATGAGTTTGCTTTTTTCTCCTTCTCTGAACATCCCATTTTCCTTTTGTGTCAAGTATTCTACCATGCAAGTATATAGAAGGAACAGTATAATTTGTTACTGATCTCATGTAAGCCACTCTGAGAGTATTTTCAGCTGAAGAGCTGGCTAAAAATGTTTTAAATAACACATAGATAAGAAATAAGTATCCTAAGAATGGCATTCTGTTCATCTTTTTTCATTTACAAAAAAGTCAAACGTGACCTTCCTCAGACTAGACATTAGCTTTCATAGGAAGAATATATAGTTTATTTTAATTACTGAGTTTTTATTAGGTTTGTATAGTGCACTCCCCAAACATACAAACAACCACTGCAAATGCATAATAGAAGGCATAGACAGAACACTGGTCTTGCGCTCTGTGTATTTCATGTAAAATAATGTTTGTTGACAAGAGAAGATAACCTTTAGAAACTAGAGAGGGAGAAGATGAGATGTGTTTACAGTTAGTTCCTCAAATACATTTTTCCTTAATATTTCACCAAAGTAGGCAGTCCCGACTGGAAATATTGCTATTGGCCATGCTATCTGAAAATTAGGAGCGTTACAGTCCAACACATTTGGAGAATATCGGGCTGGAGAAGGCCAAGCAAGTGTACCTTTCTTGTAATAGTCACTTTCTGCTGAGGCTTGATGGGGCATGTTATGTATACATAATCTACTTTTACGTAATTGTGTTTTGTGTTTGATTTGGGAACCAGAATAACCAGGCCTCACTTGAAACCAAACAATCTGGATTATTTATTTGGCCACTGATAGAACCCACTCTTTTTAAAAGTTTGTTTTCTTTCTTTTCTTTTTTCTGTTTTTTATGGGGGAGGGGTTAGGAGGCCATTCTGGTTCATTACAGCTTTTATGCATTGTGCTTGATTGTACTTGAGGTGAATACATGCTGTACTTTTAGCTGAAGATTTTTGTGTACTTGGATGAGATGGCTGTTAATTAACATTCTTTGCTTTGGAGAGTGATGGTAATACCCAACAGAGGGTAGGAATGAACAGCAATTAACACCAAAGCTGCAAGTGGAATTTGGAGGTCACTGCCTGATATGTATCAAAAGGGTGACCATGTGTCCTGCCATACAAAAGAGAGTTCTCTGTGTGAAAGGCTGCCAGAGGACAGTCTTCAATTTGAAGGTATCCTCTAATTGAAGAGCTTTCCAGCCTAAGTCTGCTTTAAAGATAAAGAACCTTATAGAATATAAACAGGGACCTCAAAGTCACCTCTCACTAAGATCTAGACAGCAGACACATAAGTATCATAAACTTGTATTGCATTTCTATTTAATTAACATGAATTATTTTTAAATGTGCATCTATAAATTACCATGTGTAAATGTTACATTTTCCTCTTTTTGGGGGGGATGCATGTTATAATGTATAAGTGGTTTTAAGAGAGAGATGAAGTTTTGAAGGTTTTTGTGGGTGTTGGGAAAATTTGAATAAATCCTGTCTGAAAAGCATTACTTCTGTGTGCCTTGCATTGTGGGATCAAATCGTGTCTTTCTTCTCAAAACCAAGCTGTCACTGTTTAAAATGGCATCCCCCCCCCCCGCTCCTTTCTCTCACCTTTAGCTGTGGGCTACAGTAGACAGGCCCTTCAATCCAAATTTACATTGCATACCTTCACAATGATTAAATAGTCATTGTTGGAATTTAGTTTACAAGGAAGCGTCTTGATAGCCCAGAGGCTTCATGTGCCCTGGTCACTCAGAATGTCTAGAGTTTAGATAAGGGTCTTGAGCTTATCATGAATATTTTCTCAGTAGCTTGAATTTACATGTCTAAGCAGACCTGGAGATGGGTTCAAGTTACTCAACTAAAGTGTCAATACACTACAATTAGAAATATTGTAATCTCATTGTTACTGTGTGATTGACTGACATTTCTTTATCTGTTCTGTATGTGATGACCTCAGAATCTTATTGTAATCTCTGCATTCTGTCATCAATTGCCCTGTACCTGTGTACCTATAAAATACCCTGCAATGGTATTGAAGCTTTACAGCAGAGTTTACTTCTGCCTGCCCGGTAATGCATGCATTATCGTGAGTACCGCAGGAGGGGAAATACAATAAAGCCTCAGATGGTCTGGATGCTTGGTCTTTCCCATGAACCCGAGTTTTATTCCCTCTTGTCAAATTGAGATTCCGGTATTCTGACATGGGAAAGTAATTTTCTCTGATGTATTATGATATAATCTTTGTTGGGAGTACAGCTTGAAAACAAAAATGCTCCATATACATTAATAAGAATCCTGCTGGATTGAACCAGATGCTCATCTAATTCAATATGCTGTTTCCTACTTTCTATGAAAAGTCCACAAGTGGGATAGGAGGGCAATAACTTTTGTTCCCTAGGAAGTGGTGTTCAGAGGCAAAGTACCACTGATCCTGAAAGCAATATACAGCCATTATAAATATTGAGTCCAGCTTATAAAAGAGCAGCTGTAAGGCCCCAAGACAGCATCTATGGTACCACAGGATCTCTCAGTTCTTCAGCCTCAGAACTGAGAATTGGAGCTTTGATCCCTTTGATCCTTTGTTGCCTTTTTACAAAGTTTTTATTTTATTTATTTATTTAGAAAATTTCTGTGCCGCCCCATTCGCCAAAGCCTCGGGGCGGCTTACAAATAAATCAATTAAAATACTATAAATTAACAATATAAAACAAGTTAACAATATAAAATAAGTCGGGAAAGTTGGGAAAAAGACCTCGGGAGGATGAAAGAGGCATTTCAAGGAAGGCAGAGGAGACTGGAGAGACCAGGATATGAGCTCTCTCAATGCCTCTGTAGCCTCCCCCGCCCCCCCCACAAATGTTCCAGCTTAGGTAAAGACCAAGGCAGGACAACAAGGAAGCAAAAATCACCTTCCACCATTTATAGGATGATCATAAGCATCCAAGTTTGTACCCTAAGGATTTTGCCTAAACCGCTGAAACTTGATATAAGACTGTATGTGTTTACTGTGAATGATGAAGATGGATGGATTTTGTTAAGGAACATGGGCTTCAGTGTTAGCAGCTGATGACTATCACTTGCATTCTCCAGTACCACCAGTTTTGTAACATTTACAAGCTTATCATTTAATCTGTATCTAGTGGAAGTCACCCAAAGTAATTATTTTTTAGATTTAACCCATCTTGCCCCGAAAGGCTGAAGGTGTTACAAGGTGAGCAGACCTAATCATAGAAGTCTCAATTATCAAACATATTTAAAATACCAGAAAAAGAGCTCCTGCTCACCAATAAAAGTTTGCATGAACATAAATTTCTTGTGGCAGTGACAAAACACCCTTCTGCTCTGGGCTTCATTGAATGTCTGAAGGAAGTTTTCCAAGCTGAGAAGCATCTCCTCTGCATTATCCCTTGCTTTTCTCACTTGCTACAAGTCAAAAATCCACTTAGAAAATATTGTTTGCTAGAGAACATATGGGAGGAGCAGTTCCCTTGTAAGACCCAAGCTGCTCAAGTCTTCATAAAATGAGAGACAAACTCAACGTTTTCAATTAAATGTGAGAGAGGAAACGATGATTCATTTTGTGCCAAAGACCGCAAGAGGCCAAGCCATGCCTCAAAGGCACCTGCCAGCCATTGGCCAAACTGGTGCTTGATTTGCTCATGAAGTGACCATCAAGATTCCAGTAAATCTGTGGGCAGGAAGGATGCATAATTGTTTCCTTCTTTAAGAAGGGCAGCTTGACACTGGAACTGAGGCTATGAACTCATCTCTAATTTTATTACAGTGTGCTGTGAGTTTCAACCAAGAAGCCAAGTGCAAAAGAAATTTTCCGTGCCCAGAAGCTGGTTTGCAAATCTGCCATCACTTCACAATAGAAGCCTCAATATAGTGCTTTATGCATTCACACATTAATTGCTGTACCACCATGAGAGTTTTTTAAAAATTATCATTGTCCTACCCCCCCCCCCGCATAAATAGAATTACAACAGAAGCATTAAAAGGACACCTTAATTTCCTCCTAGGAATATTTTTAAATATATCTTCCATATAATACAGAGATGCTGCCACTCACCTTCCACATTATACTCTGCAAAAAAATAGGGACAAAAATGCATGAGGACAGATGTTCCAGAAAAACAAAGAATAAATATTTTGGATGAAACAAACTAGCACAAGCCTAGAATTTCTACAACAACACATTCAGGAAGAAGGCAAAATAAATCTATGAGCCAAAGTTATTTGGGGACTTTCCCCTGTTTGTAATAATGACCATTAGGGTTTATAGGGGCCAAATCTCATACGTAGATTTATATGAGCAAATATCTGTTCAAGCAATGGGAGTTTCCCTTCTCCTTCCTCCAACCCACTGGAGCATATTTGAGGGGTGCAGAGGAACTGTGGGGAAGAGAATTTCAATCTATCAGTAGCATGTGTTCTGTTGACAAAAGAACACAATTGGATGCAACCTTTAACTATATCTCTGCCTATTTTCTAGTTCTTTGTAACTTTCATGCTCTCTTTCTCAAACAACTGTCCACAAATTATCCACTTTCAGATTTATAAATGTAACAGTTACAGATACTCCTTGGTTTTCACTGTTTTCTTCAAACAATCAGAGACATTAGTACAAGATTCAACTATATGCAATAATAAAAATCTCAACACTGGAACGAATCATTCTCCATATCCATTAAGATAAAGGGCTCTTTGTATGTCACTTAAGTCAGTCTCTTTCACTGGTGATCACTTTCAAAACTCGATTCTGCAAAAAGCATAATGTGCATGTATAACTGGTGGAACAGCCTAAGAAAGTAGAATGACCCTGGAACAAGTAACAGTATATTTAATAGTGTGTTCCAACACAAACAATCAACATTGTTATAGTGCCACAGTCTCTTTTCTACCTTTATCTTAGCTTACTCAAGTCATTCAGGGTTCTCACACACCACTCCTGAACCAAAATATCCCTCTTTCTCTCTGGGTTACCTTCAGGAAAAAACAAAACAGCATTCCAGAGCCACCAGCAAAATGGGCAAAGACGGTCATGAAACAAAACCTAGCTGAGACCTGGCTTTTCTATTCAAACTGTCCCAATTTATTTCTACTCCTCCTTGCTGAGTTTGCTACAATACATTGATTCTCCCAACCAATCCACACAGGTATATATGTGCCTTCACCAGTCTCTCTGGGCAGGGCATTCCATAACTGTGGCACCACCACTGAAAAGGCCTTTTTCTTAATCTCCACCCATCATATTTCATTTGGCATGGGCACAAACCGTAGCCTCTGAAGCTTTTCTTATGGTGTAGATGGGTATACATGCAAGGAGACCATCTGGGAAAGAGCTACACTAGCGCCTTTTCTGTTTATGAAAGAACACCGTATTTATCACAGTTGAGTCTCATCCTAATAAATACAGTAGCTGAAAAAGTGAGTTTATATCCCATACAAATGCAATCGTGGGAGAAGTGAGAAGAGGTGGAACAGAGATGTGTACAGGGAAGTTGCCTTTTGTTTTTGGTGTTTTAAAAACTAGCCATGTGAAGGAGCAAAAGAGCAGTAATAAAAGTGAGGGGGGAGCTTTTCCTGGGGTGGAGGATGGAGGAGGAAAAGTGGTGGTGGTGGTGCTTGATCCTGTCTTACCAAGTCCTTGGATGGAAACTATTGTGATGTGTATATATTCCCTCCATATGAAAGCAAGCAAGTCAGCTCCTCCCTCTGGACAGTTCTACAAGTTAGCTCAATTGAAGTCAAAATGACTTACTTGTGAGTAAGTTCTCTGAAGATAATCTGACTTCTGCTGCTAGTTGTCTTTTAAGCAAGAGAACAAAGGAGACAGTTGGGAAGGCTTCAAAACTGCAAACTTGTTTTTCAAAGAGGAAGGAGGGGACATTTGCAAGTCAGAGAGAGAGAAACAGAGAAGCCATGAGGGTGGGTGAGGTGGGGAGAAGGCAACTGAAGGATCTCTAAGTTGCTGCCATTTTCTAAGGCTCTGATAGGACACATTCCTACCCCACCCCACGGAATACCAGCTGACTGAAACCATTCCTCCTGACCCCAAAACAAACTACCAATTCAGCATGTATACTGAGAGAAAATGGATAAGGTATAACAAAGCCACAACCAAAAAGGTCTGAAGAAATCCAGGATACAGAGCCAGAAGTGCAAAGGGAAAGTTTGAAGTGAGCATCATGTGGCACTCTAGTGAATCAGACATTAGTGCTGATTAAAATACTTAGCATGAATTGTCCCTGGTACCAATCCATTTCTACAAGCACTTTGAACTGGGTCTAAACACATACTGGCAACCAGTGCAGATCATAAAGCTCCAGTTCTTGTTAACAATCTCACCAACTGTCGTTTGTACCAACTGCAGTTTCTGGACTGTTTTCAATGGCAGCTCTACATATAATGCGTTGCAGTAATCTAAATGTGAGATTACCAGAGTCTGGATAACTGCAAGTAGGCTATCTCTGTCTAGATAGGGTTGTAGTTGGAATATCTGCCTAAGCTGATAAAAAGTGCTGTATTCCACCAAGGCCATCTGTGTCTCCAGTGATAATGTTGCATCTAAGAGCACTCCAGCTACAAACCTTCGGTGGGAGCACACCCCGCCGAAATCATTCTATTTGATAGAGATGGGCAAAGCAGCATGTTTTACATATGTAAAATGTTACAAGTATTCAGGTTTTGATTTAGGGTATTTTGGTCCTCTTCAGCAGAAGTAATTTGGTCTTGCATTGGCTGCTAGAAGTTGGACCTAGCAGAAATGGACCTGTTCATACAAAAAAACAGTACACAACAAATAAATGGGATCATTCTGTTATGACTTGGAAGGAATGTTGTAACCATACGTTAAGTGATTGGCTTTTATGTTTTAATTATAGCAATAAAGAGGTGATCTTGTTTGTTTTGTTTTTTGATAGAGATGACAGGACAATCCTGTGGTGGCTGGTGTCATATGAAGGGAACCTCCAGTAGTAGTAGTAGTAGTAGTTGTTAATGCTGGACTTGTTCTGGTTGGGGTGGAAAGTCTATTTCCTATGGAAGGGAAAATAAGCACAGGAGCCTCAGACAAGGAAGAAAGGGGGGGGGGGGCTTGAGATCTTCAGGTGCCACTCCCAGTCTGCTCATGCAATGTGCTCACCATGCCACCTTTCCTCCTAACTACCTGCTCTGCTTTTTGCTCCCAGTCAAGGGAGGCTCTCTGGCATGAGCCTCTGTGTCCATGGGTGGACTTACCTGTCCTGTGGAAGAGAGGTCCACAGTATCCTATAACCACTAGGACTGACTCCCAACAACCATGTGGTTATTTTATAATTCCCTCCTTTCTTTTTCATCTGTATCTTCTTTATAAATAAATATAAAAGGGAGGAGCAAATGACATTTTGAAGTATAACTTTAATGTTCCTTGATATAATACCTGTGACATAATCCATCTGTTGAATGTATTGATGTGAAACCGACTCATTCATTTTCCGTCATTTATGAAGAAATACTTGCTCTTTTACTTTGCTTTTCTCATTTGGATGAAATGGGCAAACTAAGTGAAGAGGAAAAACATAATCTTGTTTGTAGAGTGAAACAGTTGGAAGCTTTCGAAACTGGTTTCATTTTAAACTGTGAGTTCAAAGTAAACCATACAGCCCCACCTACTGGAAAAAGGACATAAGAAAGCCACACAAAGCTTTTAAAAGTGTCACAAAATTGAGCAATGCTTTACAGGCCATGCTGGCGCAACTGAGATCATCGTTTGGCTCCAGATCCGGAGCTGCTCCCTGAAGAATTTAATAATCACAAATATTAAAAATACCTTACATTAGACATTAACCAGACTAAATGTTTAGATAACACGGTGTCAGTATTTTATGTAGTGAAACTTAAACAAACAGCCTTATTTAGTAATGATTTCAGTTCTGGTAGTTTCTGGTTGATTCAAAAGAGAAAATGCCCATCCTTTTCACAGTTAAATCACTGTTTTGATCAGGAATATATAGACAGAAAAGAGGCCTATCATTTTCAGCATTCTCAGCCAGCCTCAAAATTTCTAAGATGGTTCCTAGCACTATGAATCAAAGGGCATCACACAACTTTCCTCCCTCCCTTCCTTCCTTCCTTCCTCCCTTCCTTCCTTGTGATTAGGAAAATGCTGGAAGAAGTTTTGCTTGCTAGGAGAACAAGAAAGGGTTGCAAATACATGGCAAGGATGCTATAAAGTTCCATGAATAAAGCAGGATAATTGGATAATAAACACTTCATCTGGAAGCACCATTACAGTGTCATCCTATAAATGAGAAATATGAGTTATTTCCTTTAGTGAGGATTAGTCCCAGCTAAGTGTGTATAAGTTTGCAGATCCAGACTAAAAGAAAATGCATCCACCCTTGTTTAACAAAAGAAAATTCTTGGGTTTTTGTTTGCAGGGTTTCACAGGGTATGGTACAGTAAACTGGCAAGTTATGGAAAATGTGAAGATTCCAAGGGTGCAATCTTACCTCCAAGAAACATGCTTTGACTTCAGTAGAAGTAAATACATGTAACTGGGTGCAGATTGGATATTTCATTAAAAAAAAAAAGACTACTAAATTTCAAATATCAGTCTGCCTGTCAGCCTTACTTTTCAATATCCTCCAAAAGAGTGTTTTTAAAATTGCATTGTCTAGATATATGTAAGGGCAGAGGGGTACATCCAGCTTGATTTTTGCATTTTCAACTTATGAACACTTGATGAAGACTTGTTTGCTTAATGAATGGTGCTTTCCCACATCCGGGACTCAGTCCCATCAATCTACATGGGTCTTATTTATGAGCTGACATGCATAGAACTATGCTGTCAGAAGGACTGTACATGTGGACTAAGGTAAGTGGGAATGAGCTGATTAGTCCTGTCCGCCAACCACTGCATTTCATCTGAGGAGAGCCTAATAGCATGTAGAAGCTGTACACACATAGATCCCTCAGGCTGATCAAGAATTTTGGAAATCCAAATCAGGTTTTTGGATGGTTTGTACAGATCCTGTGTGTAAAGGATCTATGGATGGTATTAAGTCATTTCTATCAGTATTTCATGGATTGTCAGATATCTTGCATCATCACTGATAGAAATGGATTTTTAAACCAGAATTGCATCCTACTTCCATTAATTTACATTAGTACTGATGCACATTAACATGAGTGCATTTCTCAAAGTGCTCATCAGCACTAATGCACACTTATATGCATCACTGCTAATGTGTATTAGTAGAAATCCCCAGCACCAGCACCACCCCCCAAAAAAGTCTGCAAAATCCACATGACTTTGAAGAAAGCTTTTCTACTGCAAAATCCACAGATCAGATTCTGTTGGGAACTTGTCCCTTCCCTCTTCCCTTCCAGTTCTTTTACTAAAACCGAACAGATATAATTACAGTATGAATGTTACATACCTTTTCCCAAATTGAAAAGCATCTGCCCATGTAAAGAGTTGCATCTAAACTGGAAAGTTCCCCTTTGTTCCTTCTTTTCAGGGAAGCTTCAATCCCGGGTAGATGGTGGCTTTTGCTGAGGGGTAAGATGGTGGAAACAGCAGAGACCCTCTAACTGGGTCACCCATTTATACCTTTTCCTCCTTAATGGGTCAAGGACTGGGTCTCTTCCCCTCCTGTCTTGAAAACCCATCTATCCCTTCCAAAGTAGGCTGGTTCTCACTCTCTTCCTGAAAAACTTCACTAGGTAACCTTGAAACCTTCACTAAGTGAAGTCCTACCCCCCCCCCCCGCTTGGACCTCCTACTCCTCAGAATCAGGTGAATTATTATTATTTATTACATTTCTATACCACCCCATAGCCCTTTGGACTTCCTGGCAGTTTGCAATTTAATCAAATATATTAATGGGCAGTTAACAAGAAAATAGCATATAAAACAATAGCATATAATAATGGCATATTATTATTATTAGCATATAAGTAGCATATTTATATACATAGCATATCAACAACATATACACAGTAAGATATAGCAATAACACACTTTTTCCTTCCCTCCACAAAAAAGCCGGATACCCAAACGGGCACTAAATGGCATTGCCCTTTGGCACCTTGCTTCAGCCACTGTCTCTGAGCTGCTGCCTCGCAAGTCTGTTGATGTAGGTGGCAGTACCTCTGCCATGGGTGCAGGTCTTTCTCGGTCCCACCTCGCCTCTGTGACAGTCCTGGCCACTCCAGGCAAGCAGGCAGCCACTCACCTGGTGAAGTGGAGGGAGGGAAAGCCAGCTCTCTCTCCCCCTGTACTTAATCTGAACAATGATGGGCCCACTCTCTATAATAGATTCACAGAAACGTAAACCAATTTGAATCCATTTGGACTTTTTCTGGCATCCCTATTTATGTATACAATTATATGCATACAGCTATATCAGCTGGTTTCCACAATCCCCCCCCCCCCGCACCAATTTCCATGGACGTTCTGGAATATTTAAGAGGAAAAAGCATATTATTCTCCACCTGTGCCCAGAATGCCGTACATGCCTATCACAGGTAAAATAAAAAAGAAACAAGAATTAGAAATAAAGAAAAGAGGACCATATCACCTTAGTGATATTCCCATACCAAACTGTTTAACCTTGATCCACAACCCATTAAGAATTGAGGGCTTTTCATTGACTTACAGAAGCTTTGCTGGAGTTGTCCCCCTTCTTCATTACTTTTAGTGTTCAAATGAAAGATAAATATGTTAAAATTTCTATGTTAACTCATATTTCCTCCTAAGCTGAGGATAATATTATCAAAAGGACATGGTATGAAATGAAATGCTGCATATACACTAGATGGCACTCTTACTTTTGAACCAGTTACTGAACATGTAACTGTTCAAAGGAATGTAATGTTCAATTATTTCTATAACTAGAGTGACAGGCCTTTTTTAAAGGTTGGTGCTAGAGATTTGTAAATATTTGCTTTGAATTAAGAATGTTACCAGCCTTTTAAAAAAAGTTACAGATATTCTGATTGTTTAAATTGTGCCCACACTTCAACTAGATATGGAATTCTTCTTACAAAATGTTCTCAGTCAGAATATGACCTAGTAAAGAGAGGGAACATTTTTCCTCATCGGAAGTGGCATTTGAGTAATGCAAAGACTGATATTTGCACATCAGTTTAGAGGCCAATCTTGAAATTTGTGGCTCAGTGTTAAGGAAATGTAAACTTAGAGGATTGAGTACACATACAGCTGGAACATTTCTGAAAGCATAGTTTGCCTATGATTATTACTTTTCTCATACTTTTATTCAAGCACTAATGCTAACACAGCCAAACTGAAATGTTCAGAACTGGACAATCAAACGTCACATGACGGTTTCAATGTTAAGACATTTTCCAATTAGGTCAAGTTAGAATACAGCAGCAAAGTGTTGGGTTTATTTATGTAGCGATTGATCCTATGGCCCCTAGACATCATCTGGGGTAAATAGGATAATTTGGATTCTCAGATATATCATACATAGAACTCCAGCAAAGAAGATTGGAAACTCAGAGCTTAGAGGAAATATTCTGGGTGGGGCAGAGAGCTGGAGATAACCTCTGTGGTTCTGCATTGCACACTTGTAAGTGTTGTGACACAATTGCACCTTTAATGATATTATTTTATTTTGCTTTTTGGATGACCCTTACTAAGTGGTTGATACCTCAGCTAAAACACCAGGAAGCAGTCTCCAAAGGCAAGAAGCCCCAAGTGACAAGGTAACCAAGTGTCTCCGTCCTGGTGACAAACAGCACATCACTGAGTTAAGCATCCGTGCAAATTTAGCAAAAGGATGAAGAGGCTTGGAGACTCTTCCCCACCTTGTGCTATAAGTACTGTAAACAAATGATATAAAGAAATTCCCTACCTTTATCTAGTAAATAGCTTAACTTTCCAAGTAAGCAAACTCAGTAATAACAATAACCATAACAAACGTATGAAAGACTGTGGAGGCTATATAGTGCATTGTACTGAATGTTAAATGTATGACTGTGTGCCAGCTGGACAGAAGTTGTGAGTGTGTGTTCAGTGTAATAAGCTCCTAGGTTTCAGGGAACCAGTTTGTTCACTTTAGGCCAATGCTGCTGAAGCTTAGAGAAATAGAGAAATTGGTGGAGAGGCTCTTAGGGTGGGTGAGTTCTCAGTTCCTGAGTATCAGCAGCCTTTCTGTTAAGAAAATGGGGGTCTAGAAAGAGATCATCAGCCTGAGGAAGAAGGAAATGATCCCTTAGAAGGTTCCAATTTCTCAAATGTCCAGCAATCATTGTCTTGTGAGGCTTGTGATAGTTGGATTCATGATGGGCGTATAGATCTCATGGGAAATAGTCTGTCTGAAGTGAAGGTTACAGATTCCTTTTAGTGGTCATGGTCCATGTTAGCATGTTAGCATGGAGAAGTGTAGTCAAGTTTAGATTGCTAGCAAGGATTGAAATACAGGATCACCAAAATGGCTTTCCCTTAAATGTTACTTGAAGTTGAAGAGTCTCAGTGTGAAGATGTGGTACAGAGGTGTTGGCCAAATGGTCCTTGTCCTGATGTGCATATGCCCAGAACATATGACAAGGAAAGGTTTTCTTTTAAAGTATTTATTTCCAAGAATAACTGGCTATCAATGAATCATTCCAGATGGCGTACCCAAGCAATCCTCAGTTGACTTTTTCATACATTGTTCATTAAAGGGTTATACATAACACAGTTAACACTTTCTAATAGGCTACAGAAGTAAAATGATCTACATGATCTTTCCAGCCTGCATTCCAAAGAGAAGATTCTTCCAAGGAGGGGAGGAGGATGGGGTATTATTCTAAGGAAGAGTAGGAGGAGGAGGTAGGGTGGTGTGAATTGCCCTTTGTTTGGGCTGTTATTTGTTAAGTGTTATCTAGCTGTTTCTGGAGTGGTACCTGGTTATTTATTTATTTAGAAAATTTCCAGGCCACCCCATTCGCCGAAGCCTCGGGGCGGCTTACAAATAAATAAATTAAAATACATAAGTAACAATATAAAATACGCATAACTGTATAAAATAAGTCGCCCTGGCCAAAAAACTTTAAAATAAAAATAACATTAACAATTAAAATGACGCTTGAATAAAAAGGTCTTCGCCTGGCGCCAAAAAACAAATAACGACGGCGCCAGGTGGACCTCTCTGGCCAGCTACATTTCAAGGAGTTAGTGCCAGCTACATTTCAAGGAGGTACACATGCTGATGTCTAAAGGAATAGGATTCTTTTTCATGTCCAGCAAATGTTGATATTTGCATGATTATATCTGTGTAGGTTATACATATTGATTTGTACACTGGGGGGAAGAGTTCAGACTTGTTAAGCACTGGAGAAGCTGGACCTGTACAAGAGCTATGGGCTCTGCTTGTACCAAAAAGGAACTACACCACGGGGTCTAAATATAACAGGGCAGAAGAGTATATTTTAAATTTAACATCAGGAAACAGTCATGGAAATAAATAGAGGGGAGAGGGCCCTGAATTTAATCTTAAGTGATGCCATCCACTGCCTAGTATGAGATGTGAGTATTGTCTACCCAACTGGAAAGAGTGGCCACAGATTTAAAATATTTTTAAATTCAAAATTGCCAAGGAAGGCACGTTCAATCTAAAATTCACTTCTCTAGAATGAGGGAACTGGTAAAATGCAAGTTGAAAAGCAGTGGTGGTGGTGATCAAAAAGGTTGGATCCCTTCAAAATTCTTGGAGCTTACTCAAAACAACAATAGAAGGTCAACTAGAATGTATGCCACAGGATAGGAAAACCCTCCACCACAACAAATCCAGTATGGTTCATGAGTAGTATCAAGGAAGCTATTAGAGACAAAAAACCTTCTTTCAGAAAATGGAAGTCTTGCCCAATTGAGGAAAACAAAAGGGACCACAAACTTGTACAAAAGAGATGTAAGCAAACAACAAGAGATGCCAAAAAAACATTATGAGAAGCATTTCACTAAGAATATCAAAGTCAACTATAATGAATCTTAAATATATTTGAAGCAGAAAAACAGCTAGGGAAACAGTGGAACCTTTGGACAATGATGCAGTTAAAAGTATACTAACAAGGACAAGGAGACTGCAGATAAGTTGATTTTTTTTCATCTGTCTTCACTAGAGGACAGATACCAGGGCCTAAACTGATGACTTCAGGAAAGGAGTGAAGAACTGAGGCAAACAGTAGTGAAAAGAGTTGAAGGTCTCAACCTTATTGGCAAATTGAAATGCTTTATAAGGACAAATGGTAGCCACCCTGTCATTCTTAAAGAACCCAATCTGAAATTTATTATCATCTAACCAAATGTGAAACATACCTCTGTACTAGAAGACTGGAAAAAGAGCTATGTAACTTCTATTTTTTTTAAGAGATCCAAGTAGATCCAGGAAAGTACAGGCCAATTAGGTTAGCATCTGTTATAGGTCCACTGAGTAAAAGCTATATTAAAATTAAATAAGAAGGCATATGAAAGGACAAGCCCAATTGAAAAAGAACAAACATGGATTCTAGAAAGTAAGTCTTGTCCACTAACCTTTTACAGTTCTTTCAGAGTATTAATAAGCATGTGGACAGGAGTGATCCAGTAGTGTTTATTTGGACTTCCAAAAGGCTTTTGAGAAAGATCATCACCAAAGATTCCTAAGCAAATTTAGTAGTCATGGAATAAGAGGATAAATTCTTTTATGGATAGGTAACTAGTTAAGGAACAGAAAGCAGAGGATGGGAATAAATGGTGAATTCTTCCAATAGCAGGATGTAAATAGCACTATCCCAAGGGACTGTGTATTCGGACTAATCCTTTGCACTTGTTCAAACTGGCCAAGTTTGCTGATGACATCAAAGTACAGATAATGCTTAAAATAAAAAGGCACTAGGAAGAACTCCAAAAGGATCTCTTCAGATTGGGAGAATGTGCATCAAAATGGCAAATACATCAATGAAAACAAATGTTAAGTTATATACCTTGGGGCAACAAAAAAGAAATCCAATTTCAAATATAAGCTGATAGAATCTGAGCTAGGAGTGATTGACCATGAAAGAGATCTTGGAGTTGTAGTGGATAGCTTGATGAAAATGTCAAACTAGTGTGTGGCTATTGGTTAACAAAAATGTCAATTCTATGTTAGGGATAATTAGAAAAGGAATTAAAAATAAAAACTCAATACAACTCTTCCTTATCATGGTTCAACCACACTTACAATATTGTGTACAGTTGTGATCACTATATCTAAAGAGGGATATTGTAAAGTTGCAAAAAGTGCAGAAAAGAGAAAATAAAATGATCAAAGGGCTGCAGAAACTTCCCTTTGAGGAAAGGTTACAACACTGGGGTCTATGCCTTAGAAAAAAGACAAATAAGGGGAGACATGATACAGCCATGATCTTCTCTGAATTCTATCTCAAAGCTCACTTTGATTCAAGTCTCTGTCAGATTGCAAACTCTGCTCCTTTCTTTTCACATGAAAATCCATGTATATTTTCTTGTATATTTTCCCAAATGTTACATATGCAAGTGTGCTCTGATATTTCATTGTCATCTATGGAAAATTGGGAGAGAAGTTTTTCACATACCATAGAGATATGTAGATTCCATGGATTGTTATGACTGTTTCTCAGCATTTTTGGTGGTCTGTGCTTTTTATGTTTTGGTCAGGTTCCCCATTTGGAATACTTGGTATTTCATATTTTTAATTTATATTATATCTGTGCATTTCACATTGTTTATTAGCTTGGCAAATGTTAGATTTCACATTGCTGAGCAGCTCCAATCTTTTTCACTAGGTTACTTAAAACCTAGCCAAACATTTTTTGTAATATTTTGCGTAAAGTACTAGAATGACACCAGACTTTAGTTAGGAAATACATTCCATGTTTTATTGTTCTCACACCTTCTCATCTACATTACAATTTAAATAATGAATGACTGCATGAAGCTGAACATTTACAGAAAATACACGCCCACACCCACATATCTTCTTTCATTTTGTATGGATTTGATTGATTCTCATGACATGTTGATGGAGCTGATTGCGGCTTATACACTTCCTCTTCTGCCCATTTTCTTTTCTATTCCTTTTCTGATTGAATACAATGCCTACAATGAGCAGCCTGGATCATTGTTAAATTAGTTCATTGAAAATTCAGGACCTCAGGCTCTAGGTCTTATGTCATGCCCCGTCTAGAAGCTTCCTCTTAAGGGAATGAGCTGAAGGACCAGGAATCATCCAGCAATGCCAATGCTCAGGATCAGCCAGTGGACCAGAAGAAGGCTGGGTGTGGTTATCACCTGTGGAGGACAATGGTTTTGCCTTAAAGGTGGAGCCAAAGAAACTCCAAAGCCCTCTGAAGAGTATCTGCTTGAAAAAACATAGATTTGGAAAGGAAGTCTGAGCTAGAGGCCTCCTTGTGAGAAAAATGTTGCTCATATGTAGGCTACCTGCCAACCAGGGAGACTTTTCCATCTATAGTCACTAACATTCAGGTGAAAATTGGGTGCAGTTTTGTGACCAAGTAGGGACCAGAACTCAGATCTTCTCAGTCCAGCAATTGAACCACTTATACCATATTGGTTTTTCCCATTAAGTTCTGAATAGCTGTGATCTGACTCATTGGGTGGTTTTGCACAACACAACAAGCCACAGTGATTTCTTTCTCAGGACAGTGTCATGTCATCTGAGCCCCTTTGTGGTATTTCAAAATGGTACATTTAGTTATTAGAAACCACAGTAAGAAACAACAGTCTGTTTTATGATTTTCACATTCCACCATGGTTTCTCTGATCATCCGCATCCAGGATTGTGGTTTCCACAATTTTGGCATGTAGCTACCACAGTGTCTCCTGGAAAGAGTGAAAGCTGCTGTAGGAGGTGCTCCTGTCATGCACCATGGGATTGAATTTCAGGTATACCAGCAGATGGGGTATATGCCAACAACAAGAGAACTGAGGAAGGAAGAAGCTAGCTTAGAAACCACTTAATCATCTGCCAGGCCCATCCAGGCAAAAAAATCACACACCATGGAACCCATGCAGGGTTGCTTGTTGTAACATGTGAACTCAGAATAAGACACTGCCCAGGTTCAACAACATAACAAACCATGGTGGTGTTTTACCATTGTTGATCTGTCATGTTGTCTGAAGCCAGGATCATAGTTTCCATGGTTCTGTTATACCACCACCACAGAGTTCTCTGGAAAGAGCAGCAACTGCAGAAACCACTCCAGTCATCCACCCTCTATGTATGGACTGCTGAGGAAGAGGCAGGCAGCACAGGTAGGGAGTGATGCTTCCTGAAATTGAAATTCAGTCACAGTGGATACATTTCTATAATGGGAGGACTGAGTGGGGAGGAAGGAAACCAAAATAAAACTGAAACCACTTGATTGTCAGACAAATCATGGTAAAAAAGCCATCAACCATGAGAACCATGCAGGATTGCTTGTCATAATGTGTGAACACACCCATTGTCTTTGGGCAAACGCAGCCAATGAGGGCACAGGAGCCATGCAAAGATTATGTCTTCACAGCCTCTGTGCCCTCACTGTCCATGAACCAGAAAGGCAGCTTCTCACTGGTTCAGATCTATGCTATTCAAAACCTAAAGCAAGATTTATGTTGTTGTTTTTAAATGGTGTGCCCAGGGCCTGCAGGGTTATGTGACCAGTTCTCACAATGCTTCCATTTGTCAGTGGGACTGGCTAGGCTAGGAAGAGGAGCTGCTATTTTCAGATTTTTAAAAAGGAGGGAGGGCAGGCTGATTAGTTGGTCATGGCAGTAACTATAGTGCTGTCGTGAGGCTGGTGCTCCTTCCCAGTGAAATCAATCACTCCAGCAGATACTACAAATGTCTTTATTCTAAACAGCTTTACATGTAGAATCACAACAGGATAGAAAGTTGACCTCTCATTCTAACGAAGTTCAACCCACACTTGGTGTATGAACACTCCATGGCTGCCCCCACCAAAGGCGGAGCTCTGTGACCCATCTCTTGGTGCTGTTCAGTCAGTCTGGATTCCAGCTGTCCCAGTCTGCACATGCGCCTGCGAGAATGAGCATCCTCAAATCCCCCTTGTCCCTTATCTATTTGGTTCTCACACTCTATCTCAGAAGATTGAGAGTCTGTTTTCATGTTTACTCCGAAATCGTCCTATTCTTGTTCCCCTGTTCTGTCTTCTTTCTGCACCTCTTTATCTGACGCATTCTTACTCTCAGCATCTGTGAGAGCGGGGAGTAAAGTTTGTTCTGCTGAAACCAGAAATAACTCTTCATCGATGCTCTGGTTCTCATGAGAAGTTTCCTCCTCTTGTGCGTGCATACGAGATTCTTCTGAGCGCGCATGCACGAAAAGCAGTGGGAGGCCCGGGGAAACAACCTGCCTCAAAGCAAATGATGACTCTGCTCATAACTACCCTTGAAATAAACTAATCTATTTCCATATTCATGAGGAATTTAGAGATGTTGCAAGCCTTCTTACTGGAGTACTTCTAAAAACTTTGTGAGACAACAACAGAGTTCATTGTTCCAGACTGAGATAATAATCAAGAACAGAGCATATCTTGCTGTAGTCTTGTGAGTGCTGACATCAGTGGACTTTCCCCTTCCCCTTTGCAAAGCCTAAGCACCATAGGGTATGAGAAAGAGGCAAGCAGCAGTAGTGGTGGGTATCTCAAGGCTTCAAGGATGGGTCTGAGATCACTAGTCCAAGAGTCCCTGGCATAAATGGCACTAAAGCCAGGACTTCCTCCATTTTCTTTCTCTTTAGTTGTGCTACAGGTGAACCTTGGTATAGTCAAGATTTGCGAGCCCCTTTGAGTCTTTTGTGAATGCTCAAGTTGGATGTTCCCAGAAGGTTGAGTGTTGGGAACACTTGGACTATGCACTTGAAAAGCTTGGACAGTTGATCTTCATGTATATCTCAATGAAATAGCTTGGTATACCAAACTGAATTCCAAATCAGACCTGGGACTTGAGACTTGAATGCCAGACCTGGAATCTGGTGTTGCTTTCTTCAGTGAGTCTGGTTTCTGCTCTTGTTTTTACTTGAAGCTGAGGATCAGAGGCATGGTACATGTGTCTACTTCTTCAGCTCCTTCAACAGAAAAGCAACAGGCTATGATTTTATTATTAATGGAAGAAATGCTGCTACTCTGTGTTTGATTCCCCCCAATATACCATGCTTGTGAGACTAGACCTATGACATGTTTATTCAGATTGGCTGTAGTCATTTATGCACCAGCTATTGTGCATAATATTTTTTATTGTGACAGGTATGTGTTTCCATCAATTCTTTTGCACAAAAAATCATATTTGTATTTTGTGGTGATTTCATGTGGAAGCAAAGCACAGGACTATGTCTGATAGCAGGTCAGACTCTTCATTCAGTCATGGTCTCAATGAGAGGTCTTTCCCAATATTTGCTACCTAAAATCCTTTTTAAAGTGGGGATGGCAGGAATTGAATCTAGGATAATCTGCATGTTGAGGCTAATGGAACTCTCTGTTTCAGTGTTTACATTGTTAGCATTCTTTCAAGCCCATGTTCCTTTTGTCTAGTTTTCAAATGTATTTTTAAATCAACATGAAAATTCATATTTATTTTATATAATTTTCATATGCACAGAAATTTTAAAAATATATGCATTTCTTTAAGAATTTTCCCCTAATATGTAGCTTTTTGTGTGCAAATATTCCCTAGTGTCTTGTATACCTTCTTTTTTCAGACAATTTTGCAAAATTTGGAAAGTAGAATTATAGTTTGCATATTAGTTCTGGAAGTGTGAATTAGGTCAGTTTGTATTAAAATACAAACTAAACAAATTTAACTCCCCATCCGTAAAATATGTATGTACTCTACCACTTAAATAAAAAGGAAACATCAGGAAAAGTCATCTTCACATTTGCAGTTCAAAGAGATGTTGCATGATTAGCATTGAAAATGTCTGAAGGAGTAATGTGTAAAATAGGGGCACCAAACAAAAGTCTTGGGTGTCTTATGAGGCTGTCTAAGGTTATTCGGTGTGGCGTGCAGAATCCTTTCCTCATTATTATTGCACCATTTCCTACATAAATGAACCAGAAGCTGCAAGTAAACTGAAGTGCCTTTCTCTTTAAAACAATATGGCAAGTGTAAGAGTTAATCATTTTAATTAAACAATTGATGGTTGTAATTCCTGAAATTTAAGCATGACAACCCTGGTGTAAAGATTTGGGGAAGGGCACAGTTTGTGCAGATAGATCCTTATACTATTTATTGTTATGAGGCGCTTCATGCTTGTGGCATATCAGTTCTTGGTCAAAAGGGGGCAACATTCTCCCTTGGCTTAAGATAAAAATGTGATCATCTAAGATCATGCTGTGCTTTCTTTCTAGGAAAAAGCATGCACTATCAGATAGCATTTTTAAACCAGGCATTCATTTTTTAAAAAACCCTTTCTATGTGTCTGTTTACAGTGATAGAGGCTGATTTACACTTTGACTTTTGGGGGACAATTTATCACATGCCTATAAATAAAACTGCAGCTTTTTCTTTCTGTGTCAACTCATGACTCCCAATCTGCTTTTGAACCAGCTGATGGGTGTGGCAATCTCCCCTTTAGAAAGATCAGACAGCTCTAGGGCAATGGCTCGGGGGGGGGGGGGGGAAAAAAAGCCAAAGCATTTCTTTTCAAGTTGAATCTATTTAAAAGCACAGGGGATGTACGGACTTGTATGTGAGGAAGGATTAGAGGCAGGGAAGAAGAATTTGTGGAAGGATGCTCTAATTTTTCATTACTCTTGCTATTATATATGCATGAACATAAAACATGTGGACTGCAGTAAAAGCAATCCGTTAATGGAAATAGAGGACAAAGTGGCATGTAATTGACTAAATAGGACAATGTTCATTGAAGAGCTTCTCCAGCTCTGCTCAGTGGGACTCTGTTTTTGGAAATTCAGGCAGCACATTCAGTAATAAGCTGATTTTGGAGAAGCTGAGGATGCATGACCTATACTGAATTCATTAGGCCAGGGTTAGGGAGTTTCTTTCAGCCTAAGGGCCAAAATTCAATTTCTGAAAAGGTTTTGTGGCTGCCTTCAGTAGAAAGCAGGACTGAAGGCAAAAGGAGAAGGGCAAAAATACCCCCTCCAGCATATTTCAACTTAATTTTTTTACTACCAGTAACTAAAGAAGAATCTGCACTGGGGGCATGTCTACTGGAATTGTAATATTTAATGATGATAATACCAGTCTTATTGATGTGTCATATCACGTTCACCCCAAACAATCCTGCTTGCATTATTTCTGCCATTACAACATGTGCTTCTTCACCCCAGTTATATCACCACTTTTTAATATGCTGCATTTTCCCCAGGGAATATACTTCAGTGTATGCTAAACTTGTGGTACCGTTTTATAGTGGGAGAAGACTGGTTTCAATATGGTTTTGGGGCTGAAAGTGATGCTGCAAGAGGAAATGCCTATCTTTGACAAGCTGATTAGCCTTCAGTTGCTTTCCATCTTCCCCAGCCCCCTAACTTGTTCAATAGAGAGTAATACAATGCTGCTTCCTCCTCCCCTTTCTTGTCCTTTGGGGGAAAAAAGTTTCCAATGCCTCATCAGGCTTCCCCATTTTTCTCCTTTGTTCTCTTGCCTCAAGGAACAACTGGCTTTGGCACATATCAAACCAGAAGTAAATCACATTATCCTCAGTGGCCTTTCTCAGAAGTAAATCACATTGACTTCAGTGGAGCTTACTTATGGGAAAGTCAACACAGGAGAGGGCTGTATTTGCTTGCTTTAGCATGAAAGAAAATGGAGATATTGGTCCTGTCAGCTTGACCCCACTGGAGGACAGCAGCAAGCAGGATCACAGCCTTCCTGCTTCTTCCCTTCTCCTTCTCCATGATTCTTTCTGAAGAGGAAGAAGGCACTGTCTTTTTCTGTTTTAATGTCTCCAATTCTTTTCTGTGCCATTGTGCCTTGTTAATTTTTTTAAAGATTTTTTAAAAGAGCCATTTCCCTACACACATCACCTTTTCAAGTTCTCCTACTTCTTCCTCAATAGTATTTGTGTGTGACCCCAGGTCATGTTTTCAACACAGAGCAAACCACTCTGTATTCATTAGCAGGTGCCCCAACCATGACAAATGTGTTTTGCATAAATACTGAGATGTGCTTGCTCATAAACAGAAGGTGTTATGGTGTAGATCTCCCATAAGATTTAGGGGAGGCTTTTCAAGCTTTAGAATTGGGAAATAATGGCATCCAATCCAGGAAACAACCAAACTATTAGTGGTTGGAGGAAAGCAAGTGGGGCTGTGGGGGGTCTGAGGAATGCAAGGTAACTATATTTGGGCTCTGTTCTGAAGTTCCCCCTTTCCTATGATAGGCTTTCCACTGGCTAACTCTGCACTGAGAGGTGGATACATGTGTTGTTCACTTCATTGAGTCGAGGGGGGGGGGGAGTCTCCTTAAATTTGAAACAGAATAGGTTTAAATTTTATATTTTGATAGTGATATTTGAAACATTTCATGTGTTGTAATCATATGCATGTCTAGATAGTAAGGAAAGCTGACTGGGGCATGGTGGGAGTTGTAGATCTTTTTCTGTCTAAACATGCTCAGAATTTCATATTTAGTCATCTCTCTCTGAAACACCACAAATGGCAATATTTGAATCAGTCTGGGTCAACTAGCCCTGAAGTAATTTATAAATTCCATGCACAGAGTTAAATTAGCCTCTTTTCCCTCATGAGATGCTATTAGAAAATGCATCTTTAAGGTTCTTGTGTGAATAGTCCTAAGGTGTAAATGCTACTAATCCTAATGCAAGAGATAGACTGAACTTTAACACCAATTCCAGCTCAGGAATTCTGCTTCCTCTTGATGAATGGCTGGAAATAAAATCCTTCCTCTATTTGTCTCCTCCATTCCAGCCATGTCATCTTTCCTGCCCCAACATTCAAATTACAGGAGAAAAGTAGGTCATATGCTTCTCCAACTTTTAATTTGGTTCTGAAAAGAAAAAGTCAAACCCAATTATATCTTCTTCAGAGGGCATGCAAAAGTTGTATCGCCACCACTGAAAAGGCCACAACAGAGAAGACTCAGTCTCTGTAGATTCAAATTGCATTTCTCACACAGATTGTAATTAGAGAGGAGCCACCTCTGAAGATGTGAATGCCTGGGCAGGATCATACGGAAGGAAATGGTCCTTCAGGTATTTGAGTCCCAAGCTGTTTAGAGCTTTAAAGGTGAAAACCAGTACCTCAGATTTCAGCCAGATGATTCCTGATCACCTCTGAGAAATGGCAAGTAAGGGGACTACCATGAAAGTTAAAGTGAGGCCATCTTCCTCAGTTTTCCTTATTATCCAAGCACTGCTACCTGAGAAGTTTCTGGAAGAGTTTGTGCTCATAACGAAGTACAAGTAAGAGTAAGAAGGGTATGAACAAGATCTAGAGTGGAGGCCATTGTGACTGACTAAGGAGAAGGAACTTTATGCTCTTGGAAAGTCAATCTTTACAATTCCTCACTGAGGCGAAAAGGCCTTCATGATGAACTGCCTGGAAGATCTTCCTTAATAATATTCTAGTGGAATTTGCGGAGGTCCTAATTATTATGTTTTAATAACCCAAAGGTGTAAAATCAAAACATAACCCCAAATTGAAGACGGGCATGATCACGATCATCACCCGATGCAAAGTTTGCAACCTGCGACAAAATTTTTATGTAATTTCTGTTTGTGACCCAATTTGGTTGTGAACTGAGGTGTTCGTGAGTCAAGGTACCACTGTATTATTTCATTCTGCACTTCCCCTTTATACATACAGGAAGAGTCCCCTATGCACTGTTTCATGCACATGCAAGCACAAACATAATCCCTCCACAACCTCCTTGGTTCTGAATGAATGGGCAGAAAGGTGTTGATGGAGCTGGCAAATGAGAGCCTTGGATAAGGGCTGACAACTGCAGAAACTTTGGAAAGGAACCAAGAAATAAACAATAAGACGAGGACTACGTGAGAGAGATTCCGAATGGAGCTGTATCTAGATGTGCCTCCATACACTGCAGAAGACCAAGAAATGGACCCAAGAAACCAGGGAAGGGTGAAATTTAGGAAAACACTGAACTGGATTCGGACCTGGACCTGGATTCGGCTAATTCCTGTGCTCTGAGGAGAAGCTTGTAAAGGAACCCAGCAACAAAAGGGCACATGGAGGACTATCTGAGGTGGATTCTGACTGGATCTGCATCCCAGTATGCCTCCATAGTTTCAAGACCAAAAAAGGGACCCAAGAGACCAGGGAAGGGAGAAATTTAGGAAAGCCTGGAACCGGATTCTGACCTGGATCTGGATCCAGATAGCACCAGTGCTCTGAAGAGGACCTTGAAAAGTCACCTAGCAGCCAAACAACAGGACATGGAGGACTACACAAGGCAGATTCTGACTAGAACTGCATCACGGTGTGCCTCTGTACTTTAAAAAAGACCAAGAATGGGCCTCAAAAAACCACGGAAGGGAGAAATTTAGGAAAACCCAGAAATGATTTTGACCTTGATCTGGGTAGGACGTGTGCTCCGTAGAAAACCTTGACACAGAGCCCAGCAACAGAAACCAAGACATGGAGGACTACCCAATGCAGATTCTGACTGGATCTGCATTCCGTTGTGCCTTTGTATATTGAAGAAGACCAAGAAAGGGACTCAACACACCGCGATAGGTAGAAATTTAGGAAAATCGAGAACAGGTTTCCAACCTGGATCTGGATTCAGCTAGCGCCAGGGCTTTGAAGAGGATCTTGAATAGTAACCCAGCAACCAAACAGCAAGACAAGGAGGACTTCCGAGGCAGATTCTGACCGGAACTGCATCCCGGTGTGCCATCGTACTTTCAAGAAGACCAAGAAAGGGACCCGAGAAACCAAGAATATCAGTGTTTGCTAGGTAATAGAGGAATGAACCCCCAACTTACCAGGAATGGTCATTTTCTAAGCCGATATATTACCTCTCAATGACAATGAGGAGAATTAGCAAGCTGAGCTGAAGAAAAGCTCACTACAAACAATATTGGCCTGCTGATTTCTGAATTTATAAGCTGTCTATGAATAAAAGTGGTCTTTTGCATTTGATAACCTATTTACTAATTTCCAAAAGGAAAGATTTGTGTGAGGGTGTTGCACCATATACAATCCTATACTGGGGTAAAATTGTTTATGAAAAGAGGCTTTGAGTGAAATTTTATGGCACCCTTGTATGGAGTCTTGCAGGTGGGGGCATCCACTGACCAGTTTGTTTTAACTGAAAAGGTCTGATGCTAACCAAGCTTAACAGAAAGATGGAACACACCTGGCACACACAGTAATCAGCTTTCGTAAATATGTCAAAGGTCAGAGCATAGGTTGATGGATTTCTTTGTAATGCTTCACCATAGCTGGAAGTTAGCAGCTTTGCATTATGAGGGATGTCTTTCAGATTGCAAGTAAAAAAAATGTACGCCTTCTCTGTGTTTTTTGCCTTTATTAGTGGGGATGAACACATTTCAACCACAAGAAAGTATCATCACATCCTGTGTATTTCCAGCAGCATCTTAAAATTGCCTGTGCTCTTCACAATAGCATTGAATAAAGGGTTCATTGCATAATTGACACTTGGCACCTACAGGAGAAGAAGCTGACTTTTGATTCACAGTCTTAGTCCAGGTTTGCTCTTAAGGCCTTCTCTTCTAGATGTCAAGGATTTGCCTACAAGCAAGGTATGCTAAACTAGATTTGTAACATGTATTAATTATATGCAGTTTTCATATGTTTCTTCATAGTCTTTGTGTCTTGAACTCAAATTCATTTCACAGTGAAAATCACACACATACATTTGGTAGAGTACAGGGCATGCCTTTATGATACATGTTTGCAATCACATGTTTGTCATATTCATGCTTGACATTTGTAGATGTGCTTGTAAATAGTCTGCAGGGAGTACAATGCTGCTTGAAAACAGGGCGTATGCTCTCTGTACACTTCATTTCCCAGCAGAATCACTTCAGTGGTGTGCCTGTTTTTCTACTGAACTGGGCTCCCACTTGGCCAAGAAGCTGTTTAATGGGCTGTCAGAACTCTGATTCTTCCAAAACACAAGGAATGCAGTCCTTGTATCCTGGTAGAGTCACTGGACTTTTGGCTGCTCTGGAGAATTGCAGCAACAGCTGGAGAGGGATCTTGCCTCTGCAAAGTTAGGAGGGATCCAATGCAGCTCCTCAACCCAGGACATTTGCTGTCATTGTTTTAGGACATGACTGAACAGCAAGAGGAAAGTTCTTCAGGTCACCATGTATTACATAACATGAGTCCCCAAGGAGCATATCAAGCAATGTTTAAAATAAAATAAAATAAAATAAAATAAAATAAAGCAGCACATTTCAACATGTTGAAAGCAGCCAATTTTCCTCTGGGTTGTCTGATTTGCATTCACATCTCCAAAATACTGTGACAGTCTTCATTTATGCTTCAGCCAGGCATAACAGAGAGAGAGAAGAGAGTTAAAGCAAGAAGCAAAGTGGGTATACCCAGAAATCTGATGAAAATTCACAGCACGGTGCCTAAAAACAAGGACTTGGAAGGGGTGCTGAAAAGCACCAAGGCTGAAATTCTCCTGAAACCTTGGATGAAGTACTGGACAGAGTATTATGAATAGCAAACAGACAGCCATGCGGGGGGGGGGGGGGGCAAAGAAATGTCTTAGCCATTGGCTTGGCCTTTTTTTGATGCGGTTTATACACTATTTGGGATGATGCTCAGGGCCAAGCCAGATATTTCTTTAATGTCATGATTAACAACTATGCAAGAATTTTAAAAACTCAAATACCAAATCCCACTCCCTTCTCCACAAGCAGGACTGCTGAGGGTTTAAGTCTTTGCTTACAGTCATGATTCTGCAAAAAGGCCCACTTGACCTATGTGGTAAATTAGCCATAGGGACAGTGAAGGGAACCCATTGGTGCCAGTAGAAGCTTTTTTCTAAGAATAGTTGTCACAGGCAGCAGAGAGACAAGAATTTTAACCAAGATTGCAATTGGGGGGCAAGGGTTAAGCCTTCCCTGCATAATGTGGTCCCAAAATACTTGATATGCAACATCTTTTCTGGCCCTCAGCCTATTACACCCCCCCCACCCACCCAAACACACTCCTCTCAGGAATAGAACAATTTGCATAAGAAGGCACTAATTCTATGATTAGGTATTTGGCTGCTAGATCTGTTTATGCTACAAATTAGGTCCTTTTCTCTGCCATGAAGATCTAAAAGAACTGCCAGTATTTTCTTAAAGGTAAATCTATTGTTCATTTACAATACCTCATTCAGTTTAAGTTGTGAAAACACTTCTAGGAGTGGGGTGATGGATAAACATTTGTGCATAATCTATCAGCCAGACTGGTAGAAAATTAATTAAATAATAAATTTAGGAAATGCAAGAATGGACCAGGTCCAGCATCTTCCTTTCCATACAGGTGAAATGCTGCAATGATTTCCAGTAGGAGGTGGAGACAACGAACACGTCCCCAAATAAAAATGTTATTCAGTGAGAGTAAGTACTCATTTTGAAGGATCCTCAAAATGTGGTTGTGAAAATAATAGTTTCAGGAACAGTACATGCTGCGGTGTATGGTAAGACGAAACTATATTTGGTTTAGTTTCCATACCATACCATCTTCATTTGAGAGATGGCCTTGCATAGTGGTTACAGTGTTGGAGTGGACATTTGGAAGACCTGAATTCTGGTCCCCACTTGGCCATGAAGCTTGCTGGGTGACTTCAGGCCAGTCATTTAATCTCTATCTAACCTACTTCACAAAGTTGTTGTGAAGGAAAAATGGAGGGGAGGAGGAGGACTATGTAAGTTGCCTTGGGTTCCTTGAAGAGGGAAGACAAGTAGGATATAGATGCAATGCTATAATAATAATTTGGCCCTAACCTATGGCCTTCCGTATGTTTTTAGATAGACTGCTGTTTTGTGTAAGGGTATATCATGCCCACCCTAGATGTCTAAATTTATTTTCCTCACTCAGCCTCTAGATGACATGTGCTAGAGTTCACTCAGACCTACTCACAACTGTCTAATCTCACACCGATCTAGAATCGTTGACCTCCATGGGCCTTTTTATAAAGACACAGTAAAAGTGAACACAGCATATGAACACAGCATATAAGTCCACCTCTTTGACACTCTGGACTATCACTGAAGAAACCATCTGAACTTGCATCTGCAAATGACTAGTTTAGTTACTATACTGCTTCCTCTTAGGAAGAATCTAGATGTCAGGGCCTATGCATTGTCAAAGTAACCCTTCCAATGGTACAGAAGAATAATTATGGAGTCATGTAGAGTGCAGGGATTTGTCAGTGTGTGCATGTACAGGCACACATACATGTATACATGCACACGTATACAGAAAAATAGATTATTGGACAATGAAAAGCAAGTGTCTGATAATGATTTGGTGGATTACTTACAATTTATAAGTGGTTATAAATAATGAATGGCTATATACTTCAATTTAAAGCCGCTTGTGCACTCTGTAATTTAAATCGTCAATCTGAAAGTGTTTATTAAAGTTCAGGAAGCCTCACTCATTCTCTTACTCTAAAATAAAATGTAAGTTATTAAAAATTAAGTGAATCTTTTAGGAGCCATTAGGGGCACTACAGTAAATAAAATCCCTATTGCCTTGTATCAACCATTTGTTTTTGGCACTGTATAACTTCAGATTGCATGACAGTATATTGCAGCCTGACTTGCAGGAGGTACAGTATAGTATGATATGAAAATCCTTTCCTCTTTGGAAAGATTTCTGAAAGCATTCTTCCAATTCTGCTGGGCTTAAGGTGGCACCAAAGTGAACTTTTACCTGTCCCCAAACAGCAGTTGGTCTATCCAATCACCCTTGGATGTATTATGAACTGAACGCCATTGCTTCCATATGTTCCCTGGCTCAGAATGTAAAATGAATATTCTGTGCATGTGAAGTAAGTTTTCAGACCAACCAGGCTGCTTTGTAAGCACATGCGCAAACATTCTTTAATGTTATTATCTTACTTTTGATGAAACTCTAATTAAAACAAACTCCTGTTAATCGCTATGAAATTACATGAATTGCAAAGTAAGCTGCTTTAGTGAATGCACAGGTGTTCTTTAATGTTAACTCCTTTACTTTTAATAAAATTATCTTTGATTGATGTGGGCAATGTAACCACAAGACCACCCAATAAAGCAGAATTTTGTTTGGTAAATTTCTTCTGCTCATTTGAGTCATTCCCTTGATTAGTTTTATTTAGTTCCTGTCCTCTATCAGACCTAAACTCCTCTCTTGTTTCTTGGGTTTGTTTTGGCACCATCATTCCTAGTTGGCTCTCAGCCATGGCTTGTGCTGGGAATGATAATTCCAATGGGAAAGTACGATAAGGCATATATATGCTATCATTATAAGTAGCAACATTACAAGCCATGAAATAACTCTTCCAAAGGGATGAGCTTTTTCTGAACTCTCATTGAGAAATCCAGTAAGTACTGGGCATATTCCAAGTGGAGTCAATGAGAATTTGTTTACTCTGCTTTTGAAAGTTTGTACTACCATGATGTGAACAATTGGCATTTAGCAGGGGCATTGTGGGGAAAGTAGCACTGGTCGGTCAACTTTTGGTTCTATAAGCTACTGGTTAATAAACTGAAGGTATTGTCAATATCAGGAAGTGCTTGTTTAAATATTTATCAGAATTGTATCTCCCCCTATTTCCAAGAATCTCAGGGGCGCATATTTGGGTTGCACTCTTTTATCTTCACAAGTAATCCCTGTGAGGTTCATAAAAGTATAGAATCATGGCTAGCCCCCACAAGGCTACCCAAAAATCTTCATGACTAAATCGGATTTTTTGAATCAGGTCTCCCTAGTCCAAATTCAACATCTCATATATCATATGGCTTAGCACTGAGAAACCTTTAATGCCAGAAGGGATTATATATACAGCATGCCATCCAGCTTTACAATTTTATGAAACCTTTAAAGTGCAAGCAAACAGCTCAAGCAACTGAAGGAAGTGTTTCCAAGGTAAAAAGCATGGGTGGGAAAAGGATTTAGCATTGCCTTCCACCAGCCACTTGTGCAGTTGAAATCCCTTCATCTCTTCCCCACTTCATAAGCATTTGGCACAACCTGAATTCTAATATCTAGATCATGTTCTTGTCACGGTAATTACAGATTCAGTGGCCTCAAATTATGCCTGCACCTCTCTCCCTTTTGTATAAGAGTTGTACTTTGCCGGTTATTGGAACTGTTCCCACTGCAACTCTAAAAAAGTCCTGATCAGCACCTACATGGCTTTTCTCAAATAGTTGAACCCTGTAGGAGACTGTTGCCACAAAATCAACAAGGAATGGGATTTCATATTTGGTGTTCATTGATTGGTTTCAGTAGGTGCAATGCAGGATCTGACACCTGCAAAACAAAGGACTTTGCTTGAGGAAGGTCCCTCCACCTAATTCAGGGGGATTCCTGCCCCCCAAATCACATCTTAGCCCATTCAGCAGACTTGTTGACTCTCTGGCTGCATTCATACATAACAACAAACCATGCTGGACCTGTGTGGCATGGCTTGGCGTTATGTGTGAACCCAGTGTCCATGGAGCAGCATAGTATGTTTGGTTCCTATGAAACCACACAGAAAAACGGTGGTTTGTTGTAAGGTTTCCACATGTCACCATGGCTTTTTGTTATGTGTGACACTAGTTGCCATGTTTCTATGTGGTTTCCACCACAGCTGAAGCAGACACTACAGCCTCCATTAGCACTTGCTGAAGCAGCTGTAGCCACGCTGATGGGCTGCTTCATGTCGCTTTTTACTTCTGAACATGTGCTGCCTTCCTGCTGTCAAGCCACAGGTCTAGAATCTCAGCAGAAGTGACCTTGGAGATGGATATGCTTGGCACGTCACTCTGGTTGCTGCATTTTGCTGGAGCAGAGCTTTGAAATGGCTGTTTTGTAGTTTTACTTGGGGAGCTAGTGGTCCCCCCTTGTGAAGTCAACTTTACACAAGAGGAGCACACAGGCTGTGCATGGGCATTGCCATCAGGGCACTCGCCCTGAGAAGCCCAGGTCTCCTGATTTCTCTCCTGCTTCTGTCACCACTCATATCTTCTCCCCAGCGTTCCTGAGGGCTATCAACAAGCCCTACAGTCCCCCATTCCTAACAGCTACAGGACAAACACATTCTTTGCAGCCAGCCAGAAAGCATTCCTAGAAAGGTGGATATGGTTGGGAAATTCTGCCTCGCAGGACATGCTCCCTCCATCCCTGCCACAAATGCTCATACTGATGCCCTGCCTGGGCCTGGCTGCAGGGAAGGGGGAGGCAGTCCTTGGCAGTGTGTGTGAGCCCTCTGCATGGGAAAACATGACCCCATGTGCGGAGATAGAGGGGGAGAGGTGGGTGTGTGGGTGATTGGGCTTACCCTTTTGGTGCCGCCCAGGGCAGCAGTGGGGACTGCTCCAGCAGTGCTCCTCTAGAGGGTAGCAAGTCGTTTCACAAAGCACCAGAAAAACATACATACACACAAAAAAGCCAGCCAAGGCCACACCCAGAAGGAGAGGCATGTGACAAAGGCAGGAATAATGCATGCTGGGATTGATTTTCAGCCATGGCGGCTGTGTGGGAGTATGTACTGCCATTAAAGGTAAGATAGAGAAGCATGGAAACCATGCAAATATGTGAACCCAAGACACAAGGAGCAGTAACATGGTATGTAGGTACTGTTCAGCATTGCTTAGTATCCGTGTCAATACCAGTCTGTGTGGTATTTTCTGGGGGCAGAATGAACTGCTGTGGCAAAGAAGGAAGCATGGAATTCACTTCCTCCAATGGGTTGTGTTTTGCAAATTTTATGTTCAAGTTTTATCTTGTGAATTGCTTTGTTTCTGTCATTGATAAAGAGTGGTGATGATGGTGGTGGTTATGAAGATGATGAAAAGGACTATTAGTACTATTCATAGTTGATTCCCCCAAACAAATGGGCAACTGTTCATAAAAAAGATAGATAATGAAGCACGTTGACCTGCTGGGCCTCAATCTTGGAAAAACTAGGTCTATGTTAGTGCTGATCCCTTACTCATTTGATTCAAGATTTCGTATCTTTCTCTTTAATCCATAACTGGCTATGAAGCTCTCTGCCCTTTTGGTATGTATAGAGAGGGAAATGGATGACAGCCAGAACATGAATAAAGCCATAGCTGCAGGCACTGCGCACATATTGCAGCTGCATTGTGTCCATTGCTAGAGATCAGCATGCCAAATACTTGCTTAGGTTTTGACACTAGCTCTGATTTGCAGATGTGCAGAATGCGATGCAAATGATGACTCAGTTCTGCATTAGAAGCTGTATTCCCCTTACCATAGACTGATCTACTTTGCCAATTTCAAGACCATGTTGGTATCGATTTGTTGTGGGTAGATTGTATTATAAAATTTGAAACTATAACATAGTACATTGAGACTCCCAGTTCTCCTGAGTTATGCCTTGAGTTCAGTTGGTTTGAGATGCATAATCTAGGATAAGTTTCTTTTGATTATTCTCAAGTACAGATCAGAAATATATAAACTAATGTGTCCATGTGTGATTTCTAATATGAGGAAACCTTTACAGTGAAATACCTCTATCTGTTTTAAAGTCAATGATAAAACTGCCTGGCATGTGCTGGATGGAAACCTCTGAATTTTACTCCACACCAGTTTATTTGAAGGGTGAGGACAAAAGAATATCCTTCTTGTCAAGTACCATAAATAAAACTATTAAATGTCAGATATCTCTGAGGAATATTAAAGCTGGATGTACAGTAAATATATTAGTTCTGCTCCATTTTGTGTTTGTGATGTTTGTCTTCTTAGACTCTTTTATTGTTATTTCGATCAGAAAATTTGACGGAATTTAGTACTTTTGAAAAACGCTTTGTTCCTGGAGGGTGTCATGTTGGATATTGTTCTATGCATCCCTGTTTTAGTGGGGGTCTGGAATGCTTAGTGTAATTACAAATAAGTGTCCTTGTACAGAGATGAACATGGTGGTTCCTGTGTAGTATCCAGGCACAGTGAATTAAGCAGCTGCCTTATATCAGGTTAGACAGGTTGTCCAGTGAGCCCTCTATTGTCTATTCTGATTGGTGGCAATTCTCCAGGGTCTCAGGCAGATGTTTTCCCTGCCTCTCATTTGTGATCTGTTTTGTTAGAGATATCAAGGATTGAACCAAGGGCCTTCTGCATGCCAAGCTTGTACTGTACTCCTGAACCACACCCTTCCTACAGTCCCTGAGGTATGGACTTGCCCAGTGCAAAATTAGCTGTGTACTGTTTTCTAAGTATAATCCAGTTCTCAGAATTCCCCTTTTTCTCTTTTCTTCAATTAAGAGAAACTGTGTTATAGACATATCTTTTAAGAGCCCAGCCAGAGATTAATAAAGAACTCTGTGAAGAAACAACTAACTAAATCCTGGATTTGGTAGTCAAGGGGGTTCAGCACACAACACAGTGGTCTGCCCGGTAGCCTGAATGCAGCATACCATAAGAAGAAAGAAATGCTTCACTGGTAGAGAGCGTTTCACTGCATTTTTCTATTATGCAAACAGCTGCCTAAATGCTCTTGAACCATTTTATATGTTTAAGATCTGCAAGCAGTTGCACAAATGGATTCTTAAATAGGATTCACCTGTTGTGCCAAGTTTGGAACTTGGTTTCCACCTGGTTCAAGCAACACTTATTGGCAGTAACACAACATACAGGAATGTTAAAGGTACAGTCACTGAATAAATCTGGAGAGGATGTCCAGTACTCTAGATTTTCCTTGTGAGATTGTGTAAAGAATCCTTTAAAATGGTAACATAGCCACCTCCTTTTGCATTCCTAACAGGTAATAAATCAGAGACTGACTGCAGCCAGCTGGTGCCTGCCATTTTAATTCTCCTGTCATGTTCACCTGATCAGTGTGGGGGCACTCTGAAAAGATACTATGAGATGTGGAGGAATTTAAATACCAGGCATCAGCCTTATCTGCCTCAGTGCCATTGTTGCTACTGCCACTGCTGTTATTGCAGCATTGATCCTAGGCCAGCCTCAGTATTTTGCTGCCTGAGGTGAAGGACAAGAAGGCAAGTAAACCTCAGTGCTGCCTCCCCACTTGTGCCGCATTTTTCTTAGCCATTGAAGTGAAGCATGAGGAGTTTCCTCCATGGGACAACAGGGAGGCCTCCCCTCCACTGGCTTCTGTGGAGGGTCACAAGAAACTGGAGCTTATCCTGATCATATTTAATCTTGCACCAGATTGTACAGATCAGTCACTTGAAGATCTTAAGCCAAGGAAGGCAGAATGCAAACATGAAATGCTGTTGGCTGTAAGCAATTCATCCTCACTGGCTGTGACTTCTGGTTTCTTGGGAACATTGATTTGTGTAAGTGTAGGTCGATAGAAGCTTTTGTGTTTGCATTTAAATGTTAATCAATCACATTTTATTAAAAATTTAAAATCATAAGTGAGGGGCCAAGTGCTTGGAAAAGTGCTTGTTTTGGGTCTGTTGTACAAGAGAATGGAGAGCTCCTTTAGTAGTGAGGTTTAATACTGAAGCCACCTCTTGCTAGGATTGGTAGAATGTAATGTTATGATTATTTTAGTACCACAGTTTTTGAATACTTAGTTATCATGATAATTATGTCATAAGATAGATTGCAGCAAAAGTAGAGTACCAGGTCTGATTTGAAGAAGGTTGTGGTGCTTTTAAGAGGTGACTTTCCTTATTCTGAAGAGCTATAAAGAGACCTGAAGACTGTGGCCTCAACCAGCAACCCCAGATGCTCTCAGCTGGGGGCGGGGGGGAGTGCTGGTTTCACCACCCTGCTTCACCTTCATCTTCCCACTTGCTTAGCCTTTTCACGAGCCATCTTGCTGTCTTGTCAGCCTCTTTCTACTGGCTGACATTGTGAGTGGGTGGACTGAGGCTCTGTTGAGAGAAGCTTCAGAGGCCCCCTCCTGCAAAGAGAAGGATAACACTCCCAAGACCTTGTTGCCTACTTGTGGATTAAAAACAGCTCCCACCTGGCTATCCCTGAACCTCTGCTGGTCCACAGGTGTGCTAATGCTCTCAAAGGGGATGGTGCCAAAAGTGATTCCCCCTTGGGGGGAACACAAGGATATGGGTCTCCCCTTTACCATTCTCTATGTTTTGGGGGGGGGTCCTCATTTTTACAGGCCCTCTGCATGTGCACTGGAAGAAGAGGATAGGACCAAGTGGGGGGACTGATGGGAGAGTGATTGAAAAAGAGAGATATAGCATTGAGTGGAAGACTATGTTCGTCCATCATTTCGATGAGGACCTTGGCATCTAACGGGTTGTGAGTTGTCCACGGTGTGTCCGCAGGTGGCTGGTAAGGCCAATACGAGCACGGAGTGTTCTGCCACATGTCAGGCAGACATGTGTGGGCACCACTGTTGCAACATTTGCAACTCTGGCTTTACAGAGTGCTCGCTTCTCTTGTGCTGTGGTTGTCCTTCTGGCTTCAGAAGTTTGGCAGCCTTGGTGGATCAGCGTGCGCCATGTCGATTGGTCTTGTGCCAGGGTCTCCCAGGAGGTGGTGTCAATATCCAGGGACTTGAGAGAGGCTTTCAGCATGTCTTTGTATCGCTTCTTTCGTCCCCCATGCAATAGCTTTCCTTGAGACAGCTCACCATAGAAGAGCTGTTTGGGGATGTGGTGGTCTGGCATCCTTGCAACATGGCTTGCCCAGCGTGTCTGGGCTTTCATCAGCAGGGTATGAACTCATGGCAGGCCTGCTCTGGAGAGGACTTCTGTGTCTGGCACCTTGTCCTGCCATCGGATCCTCAAAAGTCTGCGAAGGCAAGTCTTGTGCAAGTGGTTCAGTTGCCTAGCATGCCTCCTGTATACTGTCCAAGTCTCACTGGCATACATCAGGGTAGTTAGCACTACTCCTCGATAGACTAAGCTTTGTAGCAAGGCTTATTCCACAGCGGTCCCACACTTTGGTCAGCAGTCTGCTGAATGCAGAGCTTGCCTTGGCGATTCTGCAGTTGACCTCGATGTCAATTGTCACTGCGCGGGAAAGGGTGCTGCCAAGGTATGTGAATTGGTCCATTGCTTGCAGCTTTTGTCCCTTCACTGTGATGGTGGGCTCTTGGTGTTGGGCTTTTGGAGCTGGCTGATGCATCACTTTGGTTTTCTCTGTGTTGATGAGGAGGCCAAAATTGTCACATGCTACTGCAAATTTGTCCATGCTGGCTTGCATTTCCTGCTCTGACCCAGCATTCAGGGCACAGTCGTCACCAAAAAGGAGGTCTTGTAGCACAGTCTCCTTTATCTTCGTGACAGCCTGGAGTCTTCGCAGGTTGAACAGTTTCCCATCAGTCCTGTATTTCAGGCTGACTCCCATGGAGTTGTTCTGAAAGTTGTTCTGAAAGAGTGGAGGACTAGCCAGGTAAGGAATACACAGCCCAGGCAGTTAATGGCCATGCTGCATCTTGGCCCTGCCTACAACTGCATGTTTGGTGGTTGTCCTGTCAGCCTGCCCTCAGGTCTCCAGATGCTCCTTTTAAATGCCTGATCAGTGCCCAATAAGACCTCCCTCATCCATGATTTAATAAAGGATCAGGTGACTGATTTGACATTTATATAACTGGGTGGCTGGACAGTGGGGAGCTAGCCTTTCTCAGCTCTGACCACTGGGGTACATGGTGGAGGCTCAAGGGAGATGGGAATACTGGGCAGCAGGGGTTGCTGTGGTGAACAAGAATTCTCTGTCTCTCTCTCTCCTGATTCCTTCACCATCTGACTTCTACTCTTAGCATCATTCTAGGCCAGTGGGACAGACTGGAGATATTGGTGAACCATCTACCCTGTGACCCAACAGTTTCCCTACCTGATCTGGTAGAGGCTACTTCAGCTGCAATGCTGAGGTCCCTCAAGCTCCTGGACCTTGGTGATATTAATAATTTTTAATGTGGTCCGTATGTTACAGTGAGAATCCATTGTATTTTTATGTGATGTATTGTTAACCACCCAGAGAACTCTAGCTATTGGGTGTTAAAGAAATTCAGTAAATAAATCAATAAATCCATACTGATGAACTTGTGAAAGGGCAGCCAGCAAAGATTAGCTGCTATAGACCTGGGTTCAAACAGTGGCCCATATTTGCCGTTTGCTGTGTTGCAGTAAATGTATATGAAAAAGGTGTATGTTTCACATCCAGTCCTGGCTGACAAAGGAAATTAGTGTAGTTGAACAGGGATCCCCAAAATGGTTGTCCTGACTGTATCTTTGTAGAGTTGCAGAACGATCAAAGTAGCCATTAAAATGGACTAGAAACGCTATGCTGAATGAGCAACCAGTTTTGTATGTGAACATGAGCAGCTGTTCTACATGCCTTCATGCTTCAGCTCCTCCAGGTGTGAGATGCAAATATGATATCCACATTTATGAAGAAATCAGACAAGTATAGTGTATATGTACAATAGCTAAGAACCTTTCCTTTGTAAAATGAAGCTAAGGGTTTTAATGGAGATGCAGAGCTTCCAGCCTGATCAATGACAATGACAGCTGAAGTAAAAATGGATGAATCAAAGTGACATTACATGGAACAGAAAACCAAGGAGGCAGGTAAGGAACAGATTAATCGGATCTATAGGAAGAGAGATGGGCATCTAGGAGAGGCAGATAAGAAGACAGAACATAAATTCAAAGGCTCAGTGAGGGATTAGTAAATTGAAGGGATGCTGGAATCCATACAATAAGCCCTCTCTTACGATTTCCATTGATGCCTGGTATAATGGATGACTGAACCAAGCAGTGGGGGAGAACACTAGTAAAGGTTGCGGGGGGGAGAGTAAGCACATCCCATTCTCTATCATATTCTGAAACGCTCCCTTGGAAACCCAGCCTCTCCTCTGTTAATGCTGCATTATTAGTGGGTCACTGCAGCTGCACCTGTACCATAGGCAACTAACGCAACAGTCATCACACTGGCTTGGATGCTAAGAGTGCCTTCCACAAATAGAAGGGTTCTCTCCACTCATGGAAGGTTTCAGATCTGGCAGATAATCCTCCTGGCATGAGGAGCAGGGGAAGTCTATTTTTGTACATTCTTCCTGCTGCAACCTCTCCCCACTGTTCTAGAAGGGCCCCCACTCCCCTAGAATACCTTTTCAGGGAGCATGGATAGATCGGTCAAGTTCAGTTCTGCTCAGTTTCCCATTTGCCTTACATTCAATGTACTTTGTTCCATTTGCAAATTTATTTTGAAGGTCTGCACAAGAATGCATGTACAATTGCATGTGCACTTATTTCAGAGTAGCACTTTTTCCAAATATACACATTTTTATAAGCACTTTTCTAAATAGGCACATTTTTTGCCAGTTATTCCTCCTAACCTAATGCAGGTTGGTGCACACTTTCCCAGAAATAAGCAGATCTGTATACATTATATGCATTTTCCCCTAGTGTGTGTGTTTGTGAATGTTAAGATTTTCAGATTGCATCACAAGGTTAGGGAAAGTGAGAATAGAACCGTATAACTCCATTCCAATTCATGTATAACCTCTGCCACTCAATAAATTTCCTTCTCATTCCTACCTACAAGATAATTCTGTCTTGACAATTTATCAGGGTATGGCAAAACATTTAGCTGTCATTTCACTCCTGAGGAAAGAAGCCTGAGTTCAAAACTTATAAGAAACCCCAACTAACTTATAACCCTAACCTATAAAATACATTAAAATAGACAACACTTAGTCTATGTTTGATCACTTGTACTTCACAAGAATAGAATCATGATTATTACTGAAGTAGGTTTTATTTTAGGACCTGACTTCATGAGGGGGCTGGGTTATGTGGTAACATACACTTCAGATGTCTAAAACATCTGTAGGCCAACAAGGTGGCTATCCTGGATGAAGATATTCACATAGTCCTTTCTTTCGAAGCAGAAACATTGCAGCTGATAGCCGAAGGGGTGCAAGTTCATGTGAACCATAGAGACAAGAAGATGGTATGTTTAACTCTGGATGCAGTTACACTATATGGAAATGTAGTGTGGACTGTCTTTTCAGGCAATAAAGTGTTCTCAGACCGCATCCATCCAGGTTCACCATTGGGCTCCCCTAGATAGAAAGGACCATGCAAAGTCCCCTGTTTGGGCTTTGTCTAGCATTTGTGGTCTTCCTGATATCTTCCTTAAATGACACTGTTATGACTTCCTTAATGTAGGCACTGTTACCTGCTCCTGGTTCTTGATCTTTGACTGCTGCCTACAGCTGAGCCCTGATACTCATGGAACCCAAGAATCACAAGAGCTCAGTACCAATGGACTTTGCTGCAATGGGAAAGAATAACCCCCATTCCAGAGCACATTTCCCTTTATCTTCCCAAACAGATTCCAGGTGAGGTTTGGGCATGTCTGTTTCCCTGAAGCTGCTGGGAAATATCCACAATAGAAGTACAGCAGAGTCTCCAGCCCTTAATATTGCAGGTGGGTTGTTTTGGCAAAGGAACATTAGTTCCTATATCTCAATAGCTCTCAGGCTATACCACTACAGTAACTTGAACACTGGAAATGCATTGGGGAACACAACAAAATTGGCGAAGAAAGTGTAGAACAGAAATGTTCTCAGTGACATCAAAACTCTGGTGAAAGTTGCTTTACCCATCAAAAATCACTTAAAGGCATTCCCCCCCACAAGTGTTAGGGACCTACATAGACTGATTTAGGGCATATAGCAGTGCATCTTAGTTTCTACATTTTTAAAGCAAAAGAGAGAACATAGACCCCATTTTGCATTTTTGTTTTGTTAAATGCAAAATGTAGAAAGAAATGCATGGATACCATCATGAAGTTTAGATGCAAAAGAGGTAAATGGCTTTATATGTTAGAAACTAGAGTCTGTGAAATATGAAAACTGGAATTATGCATCCTTTAACAAAATTAAAATAACAGTAACACTGTAAAATTATATAGGCCATCACTTCAACTGCAAACATATAGTCAGTTGGAATAGTATGGTTTGCATGTGTGTAGGTAGGTGAGTAGATTCTTAAGCGACTTCCCTTCAATGTCAGTTTGAACAACAGATCTTGAATATGTGCAACACCACAACAAGACGATAGTGGTATGCGTTTCTTCCCAATGCTATATTTGATTGGCTTGGCAATGCCAACATACTGTTTTCTAAGCCAGTGCAATACAGGTCTTTAATGTTCTTTAAGCATCAAATAAAAGCTGATCTATGCTGGTTCCAGCTTGTACTGCTGAGAGCAACATGCAACTCGCCATTTGGAAGATTGGCTGAAAATCAACAACGGCTGATGAAAAGAATCACCACCACCTAGTCATGATGGGCTGAACACATTGTGTGAAGAGGCCCACATTTATGCACTGAGTAGCCATTGTGCATTACTCACTACCTTATGCATTTCATGCCTTTGATTTCTGTACAAAAAGAAAAAGGAAAGAAAAACAAAGAAGAAAGATAATGTAGCAGACATAATTATGGCTGTATGCTCTGATGTGAAATGGTAATGCCAAAGATAAAGTAATTGTGAGTCACTTCTTTAGAGACAGAGGAATGGGAAAGGCAGATGACAGCTAATCCCACATATATGTATTTACCTCGAACCACTACACACACACACACACATACACACACATACACACGGGAATGGAGAAGAAAGTAATTTCCAAAATTATCCCTTTTCAGAAAGAAAGTGGCCAACACAATATAGACAAAGTCTAATTGGTTTTGGATCAGAACAATAGTTCTAGAACACTGTTTGTCATGGAAATGGAACAGTCTTTTCCCTTTCTACAGACAGAGATCACAGGGGGAACCTATTGTGGGGAGAACCCAAAGAACAGAAGGGATGACCAGAGGTTGCACTGCTCACAGAAGGGCTGCATACAAATAGCACACCACAGCCAGAAAATCCTGTGAGTCAGCGCCTCTGCAATTACTGGGCAGGTCACCCTTTTGCCTTTCAAATGTAAATTCAGCAACCTTTCAACATTGCTCTGTGCCACTCGGTCAGGTCCTCAGTACTGAGGTGGTTCATAGCCATATAGCCCTGCATTGTCGACTAGCCTGAATCATTTACAATTCATAAAATACAGTATAAATGGCAAATAATATTTAAAACATAAACTTTCACTGCGGAAATTAAAAATGAATTTAAAATGGAATTTAGAGCACATATATTACTCAGACAGATTAATGCAACTAAACCTGTTAAAACAGCTGGCCTTCTGGTGACCCATCTGTCACTTAGAGTTCTCTGTGCACAGGCATAGAAAGAATTTTTAAATTGGCAGTGAAAGGAGGCCCTGTTTCAGAATTGGGGGACCACCAGCAAGAAGGCCCTCTTCTTTATTGCCACCAACAGAACCTTCCTTGGAAGTGGCAGTCCAAGGAAGGCTTCAGACACTGGACGGATTGTGGCTGGGAGAGATCTTCTGTCAAGTATTGCTGTTCCAGGTTGGTATAACTATATAGGTTAAAATAGGCACCCAGAATTGGGCTCGAAGGCATAGAGATAGTCCATGCAAGTGGGCCAGAACTGATACTGTATGTTCAAACCATTTGGTCCCATTTATTTGCCCTGATGCCATGTTTTCCACAAGCCATCATAGCGTAATCCAAGGGAGAGAAACTGACCAGCTGACCTGAGTGGTGTGCCTGTTCAGGCTGCAATCCAAGAGCTAGGTGTTAATTCATTAATTTATTTATATGTGTATTTATAGGCCGCTTATAACTGCCAAGGCCTTCTAGGCAGCTTAGAATACATAAAACATATTAACAAATTAAAACACATGAAAACCAATCAAAACATATATAAAAGCAATATAAAAAGGGCCACAGCACTCAGACTAAGTGTAAAAAATGTATTAAAAAGTATGTCTTGGCCTGGTTCCAAAAGGAAAATAAAGATGGCACCAGGCGAATTTCCCTAGGGAGGGAGTGGCCAGTTAATGGCCGGCTTCAGGTCCCTGCTCTTCTTTCTTATGGCACTGACTCTTTAAACTGGCTTTGGCAGAGGCTGTCCCTACATGCAGGGCTGTCCCCTGTTAAGCAGTACACCTGGCCACCCTCGTTCATAACCTGGTCCTTAGTAGCATGCAACTTTCAGCCTGCACCACAAATGGAGAGTTGCACTGGCCTTTCCAAGTGTCACCAGGAGTGTGACATATGCCCTTCCCTTCCACCGATTGCGTTTCCCTTCTCCTCTGACCCATAGCAAACCTTTACCAAACAAAGAACCATTGTCAAAATCCAGAGATGGATTGGCTTGTGACAGCAATGTGACAAGGGAGACACTGAAACAGATACTTTCTCTAATTTATTATCTAGCATACAGCTGAGCATGAGATAGATTTCTTTGGTAAATATTGCCCATGATAAACTGCTTTCCATTAAAAGGCAATGAAGGAAAATTGTGCCTAACCCTGGGACATGTGGATGACGACAGAGATAGCATTGCGCTACATACCAATCTGCTGCTGGAATCAGCAAGAGGCAGTAATAATAAAGAGGCTCAGGGGACTGAATTCCAACACATTTTATTTAGGCTTGCTGTGTGGGGAAATAAGCCCCCAAGTCAGTGTCAGCTCCTCTTCTGGACAAATGCATGATGCATTGCCTGTATTTCTGTCAAATGCCCCAAAGATTTCTGTCTTATGTTGCCATTACTTCTGCAGTGGGTAATATCTTTAATAACAATCCAATAGTTTTGAGTTACTGGGAATTATTCTATTTTTCATCCACTTAAATTGCACAATTTCCTGAGGCATAGCTTTGGACATTAGTCTGTTGCAGCAAAATGTAACAGAGCATCTTTGGCAACTGAAAAGGCTAACACATTTATTATGACATATTCTTGGATGAACCTGCTCTTCCTGCACCTTCTGCCTTTCAGTTTCCTGTGACCTCACTGCTCCCTCCCGCTCCAGCGATAACACTTCATGCATCTGATGAAGCGGGCCATAGTCCATGGAAACTTATTCTATAATATATGTGTTAGGCTGAAACTTTCTATTGCCACACAAGACTCTTTTTGTTTCCAAAACACACTAAACCAGGAAGTGGGGGAATGGGAATGAATATGTTACTCCTGAACATAAAAAGGCACATAAATCAATTGCAAATTGCATGGCAAATGATAAAAAAAGAAGGAAAAGATTCCCCACTAATGCTCCATTTATATCCTATGGAACTCAAGACAGGATATATGATTCTTGTTCCTCTGTTTTATCCTCATAACAAGCCTATGAAGCAAGTCAGGAAGATTCAGTGACTGATCCAAAGTCACCCAGTGAGGTTCGTGGCTGTGAGAAGACTTGGGCTCAGATTTCTCCAGTCTTAGTCCATCACTTGAAGCACTAAACCACACTCTAGCTTTTGTCTGACTTCCACAGTTCTTCTGAAATGCATTAATTTGAACATGTTAGCTGTGTTGGAGACCTCAAACAGCTGTCCCTCATTCATAGGACATGCCAGTGTTAGCACAGTGGTTCATACAGCCTTGCTCAGCTTGGGAATTGCAGCCCTGGAAGAGGTCAAGTGGACAGTGCCGGGCTAGGGCTAGTGAGAGCCAGGTTCATACCCTCATTCAGCCATGAAGTTCACTGGGTGACTTGGAGGCCACCTCTATTGCTTAGCCTAACTTACCTCACCAGATTTTGTGTGGAGAAAAAGGAAGTGAGAGTCATATATGCTGCCTTGAGTGTCTAAATGAAAGAAAAGACAATATCTGCAGATTATATATGCCCATCAACCTCCTAGTTGCTGCTAAAGGGTACTTTCCATGCCACTTTTTAAAGCCATCTTTGCTTGCTTGCCCAGTGCAGAACTGCTCATCTAACATTCTCATCTAGAAAATTTAGGACGGCTCTCACTATCAGTTGAGCTCAGTCAGGATCATGTTGTAAGCCGCCCCGAGGTTTCGGCAAGGGGCGGCATAGAAATGTTATAATAATAATAATAATAATAATAATAATAATAATAATAATAATACTTTCTGGTTTGACATCCCTACACTAATGATCCTGTGGACATTTTTCTATAGAGTCTCTATAAAGTTTTATTTATATATATGGGTACTAGTTTAGCAGATTTCACACTCTATCTAGCTTATAACCTCCAAGGCAATTTACTGTGTGCTCTCTATTGCTTTTATCTGCATTCCATTCAATTGTCAGTATTTTTTTAGTTCCAAGTATTGTAATCCTCTCATTTTGATTTTCAAGCTTCTGACATTAGCATAAAAGCACATCTATAGCTTAATGCTTCTCAGTTGGTGCATATGTGTATTTCTGTGTTTTTCCACTTTGTGTGTGCTCAGTGTCATCCTGTTGCCATAACTGAAAAGACAAACTTGGCATATCATCTCTGAAGGAGAAAGCCTCTTTGAGACCTGTTGGCTCTTCCCCAGATGTTAATAGCTGCTCTATGGTCTTTATGATTGGGGAGCAACAGTGTTTGACTTCTATAATAGTCTGAAAAAGGAGCACAGGAGCTGATGATATTATGATGCATAGACTCAAGCTCAGTGCTAGATGCAGAGACTGGAAGCAGCAGTCAGCCATCCTCCATTGTGTGGTGGTACCACTCCAAGTGAATGCCTCCCACCCCAAAGTACAAGTGTTGCTGCCATCAGACAAAGAGGAAGCAGTGCCGGGGACCCTTCCATTGTGTGTGAATTCGCTCTTTTTCCCTCTACCAGTTGCAACAGCTGAAGGTTTCAGAGGAAGAAGTCTTTGCATAGTGTTTTGGTTCAACTCATCACCTGTTGGATTTGCTACTAAGAATGTAGTGCCTAAATTTGATTCATTTTTCTCTCTCCTTGCTACCTCCTTCACTTTTATGTCATGTCTTTAAGGTTATAAAATTGTGCATCTTAAAAAAAAAGTCTTTCTAAACCACTCTGGGAGCATTAGTCAGGATCTGGGCAGCTCCAGGGCACCATCTGGTGTCCAGAACTGGAACAGCCACTGTTGTTTGTGTGATCAAGCCAGATCAAGTTCTCAGTCTCTTGATGAATACCAGTTGGCAAACCTGGGGAAGAGCTATATAAGAGCAAGCTCTGCCCTAAAGTGGCTGCAACAGGTCATCTTGCTAATTGTAGCTTGTTCTAGTTCCTGCAGGCTTCTGACCTTTCCTTGAGCTGGTCTTCAACTTGCCTTCTGTTGCCCTTGAATCCTGTCAAACTTATCCTGCCTCAGGTAGCTGCTCTGCTTCTGACTGTGCTCCCTGCTCTGTTTTCTCTTGCCTGTTTTGGACCTTTGACTTGGCCATAGCCATGCCTTTGTCTTGCTTCACTATATGCTCCTGGTTCCTGCTGCTGGCTTCCGTCTGGCTATGCCTCTGCCTTCAACTCAACTACCAGACACTGGACGGTCTGTAATGCCATCCTGACTTGGGCCCTCCTGCCCTGTTGTTGGTACCTCTGCTAGGATTTCTGCTGCCCATGCCATGAACCCTGACAGCTTATACACAAAATAAATAAATACAGTTTAAAAAGTGCAAGTTTAGTTGGAAGGGGATATGTCTAGAGTAGAGACTTTGGTTTAGGGATACCAGCTCTATAGCTATCATTGTAACTTGTGTAGTTGGTATTGAGAGATTTGGCAAATCATCAAGAAAAAGTGTATAGTGAAAGAATGGCAGGCAATCAAGATCAAAATATTGAGTACTTGCTACTAAGGAAGGCAGAGAATTTTTTCCCCCAGCAGTAACCTGTTGCAACAGCTGTCTGTGTACATAGTGTGAATTGGACTATAGACACAGACAAACACAGAGAGGTGGCAGTCCTTATCCTGCCTTATCCTATTGAATCTCGGGGCTAGATGAGTAGTTTTCTGTCAAAGTAGCCCTGAATTTCAGCATTTGTAGGACCAGGGCTTGGCTCTCCCATAATGCAGCATTCCAAGGTGGTTACCTCAGACTCTGAATCTGAACTGGAAGAAGTAGGGTTGGAATTCTTAGACATCTGGTTTAGGGGAAGATAGGCAAGGCCAGAAAGGCAGAGTTATAGCATAATAAGACCCATTGTTAGATCAAGAAAACAGACCAATAGAATCATATCTCAGATTCCTGCAATCTGCCATAGCAGGAACCTCTCTGAAGGTGGAGCTAATTCCATTTGGGAAGGGATGAGGCATCAAATTCTTAGAATGAGTGGTATTCTCTCTAAGTTTTCCTAACTTGACTGATGTTCTTTGCTAATGACCTCTGAAATATTCTTTTGTATCACAGAGTCTGGTTGGCTGGCCTGCTTTAACATAATAGAGACTGCTGTTAGAAGCCTCTTGTCTTGATCTGCTTGGAAGAAGAATGGGGAGTGGGAAAGACCAATCTTTGAGGGATGAAGAATACAATTGACTAGTAGTGCTGACTGCTGTTATTTGAAGCCAGATGAGCAGGAAGCTACTCATCTGACCTCGAACCTGAGTGGTATAATGCAGGGACTAGGTTTTGGATTATGATTATGATCTCTACTCCTTCTAGGGAATATGCACCCCATTCCTTCCATGATGCTGCAAAACTCTAGGGATTAAGCAGGCCCCATTTTCCTTCTGTTTCAGCTGAAACTTGACTGCCTCAATGCTACAAGCCTCCTAGTGGGCAATGAGCTTACTCAGTTCTCAGTGGACTCCCTCCCTCCATGCCATTCTTTTTTCAATGTATGAACGTACATTTTTCCACATGGCCAGAGAATCTGCCTAATTTGCAAAAACTGCTGCCATTCTTGTGGGTGTCCTCCTCTCAGTGTCCAGGTTAAGTACATAAACTGTAAAGCTTGCTAGTAGGACAAGTGGCACCGATTCATAGGATGGCTGTATCTTAGGGTGGCCCTGTGCCCTACTTTGCAGAGGACAGTCCTAAAGAACCATAAGAAAGGGGAGTGAGGCCTTAAAGTTGCCCATCAACATCTGGGCAGTAGAATAAATAGACTTTCCAAGGGTCACAATTTTCTCTGCTAGGGCAAGAAGCATTTTATTTCTATTTAATTATAGTAATTGTTTTTAAATTTGCAATTACACATATAAAGTAGCATGTGCAAGTTTAAAGCAAATCTGTATCCTCCTCTGGTTCTGGTGATGTGTAAATACCTATTTTAGATAGTTCACTGAGACCAGACATGCTGTTACATACTATTTCCATTACTAAAATTGTCAAACAGGCTCTCATTCCAGGGGGCATTTTATCACTGCTGTTTTCAGTAATATTTCCTGGTTTATAATGCTGCGGTATCCTTTTAATTTGCTACATGAATGAAAATACATACATACATACATTCTTTTCATAGTGTAATTTATTTTATTAATGAAAATAGAAAGCATGTGATGGATGGGTTGAAAAGTGGGCTATAAACAAATTTAACAAGAAAATGGGAACAGGATGCACAGTTATAGGCCTATAATGCAGAATATGGACTAGAAGAATGTTGGGAAATGGTGAAGAGAAAATGTTGGGGTTTAAGAGTTGGAAAGATAGCGACCAGGTGAAGTAGAAAAGTTGAAGACGGGGGGAGGAAGAAGGAAACTGTGCAGTGCACCAGAAGTGTGAATACAGACTAGCAGAACTAACAGACTGAAAGAATGCTTGCAGAGGTTTGAGCGTCTTGCATGAGCAAGATGCTCATGCATATTTACCTTGCATCATTCATGTTTTGCTGTTCTTCCTTACTCATTGTTACACTTGCTAATTGGTCGCATTAACCATTTTTGGATTTTTCAGATTACATTTCCCCCCACATTCATTAGACTCCAGAGCAATCACCAATCTGCCTTTCCTCATCTGTTATTGAGAATTGTGAGCATGACAGGTGCAACCTGTTAAGTTTCTTCATATGATCTCATCTTGTTTGTGTTGTGTGATGGGCTAAATCAGTGTATGTAGGGTGGGAATTATTTATACCAGATCCTGTCCTGACATAGATTTCTTCTGAGATTGTGGGTTGTCTGCAACTAGCAGCCACTCTCTGCAGCATTTCTAAGGGTGTGTTTTCAGTGAAAGCAGTGGGTCTGAGTTCCAGTGCCATCCCTGGAAATCTACTTTATCCTAACAGCTCTCAGCTGGCAAACCAATGAGTGGAGGATAGTACTCTTAAATATTAAATAATAATGTTTGGGAAGAGGCCATGGCTCAGTGGCAGAGCAGATGCTTTGCATGCCAAGGGCTGCAGGTTCTGTCCCCGGCTTCTCCATGGAGAGCAGCAGCCAGTCCCTGTTGCTAGATGGGTAAATACCCTGGCCACCTGTAGTCTTATTAAAATAATCTAGTATTTGTCCATTTTTAAAAAACACAGTTTGGCAGCAACAAAATCCAACCCTGAAACAGGTATAAATCAGAAATGTGTTAGGATTTTCTTTATCTTTTCAATTGATTACAAAAGCTATAAAGAAAAGCTACCATCAGGAGCCCTCAGAGAAGAACATTAGATGTTCTGGTAATGGGGGTACCAGAACTTTGGTGATGTGGGCAAAGTCCTGGTAGCAATGTGGCAAAGCATGTACCCCTTTGAACCATGTTCTCCTCCTTGCTCATAAAGGCTAGCCAAGGGTATATATCTGGGTAGGTCCAGGGAATGGTAACTGCATCTTTGGGTAAAGCAGGGCTTCCTGCTCTTCTTAAGCAGGCAGTGATATGAGTATTCCTGATGAAGGCTGCTCTGGACCTTATGATGCTTGACAGCTGCTGCTCAGGTGCAAATACCCTTTCTCTGAGAAGGTACTTGAAAAGGTATAGTGGAACAACTGCAGATACTCTTCGAGGATGCTGATTATCTAGACCCATCCCACCTCGGGTTTCAGCCCAGTTACAGAACTGAGTCAGCCCTGATCACTTTGATGGATGAACTTTATCAAGAGGGAGACAGGGAGTCTGACCCTGCTAATTCTATTTTATCATTCAGTGGCTTTCAGTCCCATCATGGTATCTCCTGTGTCAAATTGGCAGACTGGGCATTGGAGGCACTGTGTTACAGTAGTTTGGAATGCGGCAGCCTGGCTTGTGTTTGCCTGAAGAAAGAATATGGTACAAATGTCTTTCATGTCATGTGCGGCAGTAAAGAGCCTGATGTAGTAGACAGATGTTGCTTGTGCTCAGTCTGTGGTTGACAGATTCCCGTTCCCAAAATGGATTCTGCAGACATCCCTATTGACAACCCAGTGTGGTGCCCATGGACATCAACATTCCAGTGGATGTGGTATTTGTCAGGCTCCATCGCTTTCTAATTTTATGTTTAAAGGAATTTTGATTTTTTTAAAATATCAGGGAGACTGGCATAATGCAAACAAACTTCCAGCCTCCAGCACTGCACCATCTTTATTACCCAAGTTTGTCTTTCAGACTGCTGAACCCCAGAAAATTAAAACAAAAAGGAAAACAAACCTTGGCAGATGGATGCAGGTCAGTGCTTTGTTTTGAAGTGTTTCCAAAACACCATAAGAATAAAAAAGGTAATGGTGATGGCAAAGAGCATCATGGGTGGTTAGAGAGGATGGTGGCTTTGATTTCAATGTACACATTTTTTAAAGGATGTGGGGAAGCCACGTTGGCCTTTGCTGTGTTGTTTTGGAGAGGTTGCCTGTTCTCCTTTGATGTAGTTAATGTAGTTAGCTGGTTTATTTGTTTGATATACATTTTGTCTTTGGTGTTGTGTGCATGGATTTTGCCTGACCCTTTTTGTGAAGTTTTCACACATGTGTAGTATGTGTGTTTTGCCTGGTTTTTGGGAGGGAGGTTATGGCGTGGATGGTTGCTTGGTGTGTGTGTGATCCTCTAAGATTTACCAGTTTTCCTTATGTGAAATAGATACTTGATTGTTCTTCTAGGGGAAACTTATTTGACATTTTTGTCCCATATCTTACTTTTGCCTTACTATGCAGCTTCTTGACCAAGTTAGTTGTCTCTGAACCTCACTTGTTTGCCTTCTGTGGAATTGGTGCTGGAGCAGAAAAGGGTGGGTTCAAGCAGTACTTTGTGTTTTGGAAGTCAGACCTTATGTCCACTTAGTGTTTTGATTTATGGGAAAATTATTTTTTCTTTTAGTCACACCAGCTGGAGCTCAGGGGAGTTTTTGTCACAGCTTGTAAGGCAGCCATTTGGCGAATGGGCAAAATCCCCTCCTAGCAGTTACTCTTTGAGTGTACTCACCGACAGCTCTCAAAATGTTAAATGCATTGACCAGCCTGAAAATGTTGCAGACCACTGATCTAATCAAATGGAATTGTCAAGACATCCTCTGATGCTTTGGGGGACCCTTTTTGTAATATTGGAGTTAGAGGGAATGGAGGCCTTTCCAGAAGGGAGCCAGCCGGACATTTTTAAAGCTTAAGTGGATTATGTAGCTATATAACCCAGTTATGGGTCCATGGATTCAAGAAAGAATTTTCCTCTGGCTGCTTGCCTGTCCTACAGTTCCCCTGACAGGCAGAGTTTATTAGCTTTTTCCAGACCCCACTCTCTCAGCATCTTTCTTTTTCCCCTGCTCACATCCCTCAGCTTTATGTCTCGACTCTTCCGGTATTTCTCTGTTCCCCGGAGCCCTCCATTTAGCTAAACCAGCTGCCTTCACTATCCTCTTGCCAACCTGTCCTTTCCCCCAGTGCTTGCTTCGGCATCCACTTGCAGTTTTACTTTGTGTAGATTTATCTCCTGTAGCTGCTCCTAGATGTACCCGATGGATAAGCTCTCAGATGCATTGCTACTCCAGTCTGCAAGAGAGCATTTTGTATTTAGAAGATTATCCTTCCTTAGGAAGTTCTGGCATCTCTGTACATTTAGTGGCTGGATTTCAGAGCTGCTTGGCGTTACGTAGAAGACTAGTTAAAGTTATTGAAAATTGCACATATGGTTGGTATTAGAAAAATCAGATATAACTGTGCAGGAGGTTAAAAAGTGAGCTGATACCTAGTTCCTTTACAGACTTTCCCCTTCTGTGTTTTCTTCATGAGCAAACACTGAGTGTGAGATGGATCAATTCCATAAAGGAAGCCACAGCCTTAAGTTTGCATGAGCTAAGCAGGGCTGCCAATCCCAGGACATTTTCGAGGGCATTCATGTATGGGGTCACCATAAGTTGGAGATGACTAACAACATACATTGGGCAATATCCAATACCACCACTTCCAAACAGCCCCAAAACTAGCAGTACTCTCTGTTAGTGGAGCTCCCTTCTGCAAACTCTCCTGTTCCATTCTGGAAACAAGTGCTTTGGTTCATTTCTAGATGCTGCAAGAATGGTTAGCTTCCCAGTGTACTAGTGGTAGGTCCCACTGATTTATCGGCAGCATTGGATAATGCCAATTGTAACATAAGCAGAATGATGTTGATGCTCAACAGTATTTCTATACGCATTGCAGTGCACAGATGTTCAGCCCAGCAATCTACCTTCTTTCCAAGCTTGCTTGCTTGCTTGCTTGCTTGCTTATTTATTTATTTAAAACTTTTATAGGCTGTCCCTTATGTTTGGCATCTCAGGACGGCATCTCAGAACAGCTTACAACAGCTTACAAGTTGATGCCTTGGCAACCAGTGCTGCTCGCAGTCTGATTGCCCCTTTCTGGACCCATAATTTTCAAATGTGGACAGCCCAGTTTCCTCTCTCCACTGCCAACTCCCAGTTGAAAGAGACCATGTACCTGTGGTATCACTGCCATGTTCTTTTCACTGGCATCTCTCCTCTTCATCATAACTTCATGTACAATATCCATGATGTATCTCTTGCAGAGGCTTTTTAAGGATACTGTTCTGTCAGTTGCTCAGGACAGCTCCTGTAAATTCCCATCCATCACATGCTTTCTATTTTGTCATGTGCTGTGTTTGCAGTTATTGTAGGTCTCTGATGGAAGATGTACTTTGGAGTAGCCCCAGTATGAGCCTATCTTAGGTCCATATTTTGCCCTCTGGAGACTCTGTATTTTTCTTGCTGTGTATTGAAGGCATACAAGAAAAGAATGCTTGTACGGTCTTACAGGATTTCATGAGCTCAAGTTCAAACATAACTTATATTAAAAAGAGAATATCACATCTTTCTCATTGCTGAAGAGCTACCATTGTTGATTCAGAACTGTGAAATTGCTGCTCTGATATGCTGGGACAAACTTTCTTACATAGGCCTTGTATTAATGACATCAGAATTGCTAGGAACAGAAGGTGTGATATTAAAATACAACGCTAAATCCTTGTTTTTAAAACATGGAGAACCAGCATACCATTTCAGCCTGTATAAGCTTTGCTGATTGTAGGCAGGAGTAAAGTGTCCTAAAGCTGCAATCCTATGCAGGTTTAGACTGAAAAAGGGCCTGTGACCCCCAGCAAGCCCCACAACAATGCCAGGATTGTAGGCCTTGTCTAAACTTGCATAGGAATAGACTCTAACAGTCACTTACTGACTGCAGTTAAATTTGTTCTTACACAAAAATGGAAAAACAAGAGGGTGCCAACTATGTAGCAGTGGATATTACGAATGTGAGTAGTAGCGGTTATGGGAAAATACCACCCACCAGCTTATACTTTCCTTGGAAATGGCACAGGCTCTGAATTACTTGACAGCCTGGATGACAGTAACCCACTACATGAAAGGAAAAGGTGGTACATCAACAGACTGCTGAAATGCTGGGCTACTTAAGCATATTAATACCTTTGAGAAATAGAGATTTCTTGCACTGCAGCACAGAGTTAATTGTCAGACATGCTGATTTTACTTTACCACATTTGTTCTGAAATATCTGGATGTTATCTTGATAGTTTGCATTCTTTCAATTTCATTTTGCAGTATTTATTTTGCTATTCTTTCTGGAGGGAAGCTGAGATGGGCAGAACAATCAAATGGCCCAGCTGCATCAGTGCCCCAACAAGATGGAAATAGCATGTAGCCACTGCTCTTGCCTGCGCTCATCTCTTTCCAGGTCTGTCTAGCAACTGCTCTCTTGCAGCCAGAAGTGCTCTGAGTGGATCCCTTGTGCTCCTTTTTTCCTTGTACTGCTTCTGATGCCCACCTGCAGCTTCAAATTTCTCTGCTTGAGCAGTAGCCATGCCTGGCACTCCTGTCCTGTTTGGGGAGTCCTTGGATACTTACTGCCTACAGCACTTGAATATGGCCTACTCATGCAGCCAGTGTTCTCCTATTGTAAAAGTGGCTTACAGAAGAGGACCTTGCAGGCTGTGTGCAGGCATTGCCAACTAGACACTAGCTCTGAGAAGCTTGTGTCTCTCACTCTGTCTCCCACTCTCTGCTTCATGCTTATCTTGTCCCTGACATTCTTTGGGACCTTCATCAATCCCTACATTCCCCTACTGCCCCCACAGCTGTATGAGAAGTACATTTCCAAAAGCAGCCAAGAAGCATTGCCAGGCAGATGCCCGTTCACACTCCCTCAGGAAACTCTTCCCAGCACAATATGCTGCCTCATCAATGCCCTTCATGTGCCTGGCTGCAGTGGGGAGGTGGGTCCTTTCAGTGTGTGTAAGTCCTGCAGATGGAAATGAAGGAACACATGTGCAGCAAGGAGGGAGATGTGTGAGTGCCTGCATGTTGGTCCCGATCAATGCAGCAGCAGGGAATGCTCCTTTAGTGCTACTCTAATGAGTAAGCAGTTGCTTTGTTAGGCAGTAGAACAGCAATAGCAAAAATGGCATCTGGCTGTGGAGCACATGAGCCACTGAGGGAGAGGAGGGTGATGCAGGTGGGAGCAGTGTATCCTTGCATTGTTTTCTAGCTTCAGGGGCTGATGGGATACCAGCCACCATTGAAAGATGGAGACAGGTGGAAGTCATTCATGCAGAGAAACCACGCACTTGTCTGAACCCAAAGCCCAAGGTAAGATACCATGCTGGGTGGTAACTGTGAGGTATGGTATAGCATCATGTGTGAATGCAGCCATAAAGTATGCTACAGTTGTCTAAGCTGGATGTGGCCAGGAAAACTATTAAATGTTTTGCACAAATTTCTTGTTCAATCATATTTCACAAAATGAATAGAGAGAATAAATGTTTGTGGACATATAGGTGAAGAATTAGTTAATGTTTGGATGATATGGGTGAGCACAAAGATTGCTTGTTCACTCATCACTGCTATAGTCCCTCAACACCTTAACAGGAATGAATGGAAACAATGTAACACTGTGCCCTCAATGACCAACCCTGCCATGAAGTCCGGAAAGATACCATGGTCAATGGTATCAAAATGATACTCCTTGAGAGAATATCTCCAGGAGAGCTAGCTGGGCTGCACAATCTGGGCCTTTCCCCAAGGTGACCAAAGCAATTTCATCCCATATCCTGTCTGAAAACCTGACTGAAATGGGTCCAGATAAGCAACATAATCCCTGTGTCTCTGAAGTTGTGAAGCCACCCCCTTGAGAAAACAAGGACAAATATTAAGGGATCCAAATCAAGCAGCAAAACCATGGCTTTAAGAACCTAGATGCTTTGGATAATTGAAATGCATAAGTACAAATTCTTCACAATTTGTGATTTTATTTCTTCCTAATTTCCATGCTGTCTGTGAGGGGATGTGGGTTGGAGCTCTGATTCGCATCTGCAAGATTGGCATGTTCTCTGTGGCTTTGGATCTGAGAATCTGAAATGCGTTATGGTCCCTTAGATGCTGTCTAGGTGACATAGGATTGATCTCTTTGTCCTAATGTTATCTAATACAGCCCAGGAAAAGGTCTGTAGCATAGAGCAGTGTCACAACATCTGTTCAGTATGCAGAAAGTCCGTCCTAGTCCCTGGCATCTCCAGCTCAAACCATTATGGGGTTACTGGTGGAAAAGATCTCTGTCCGAGCTCCTGGAAAGCAGCCACTGGTTGGAACAGAGAATGCTAAGTTAATCAGCCTTCCCCAACTGGGTGCCTTCCAGATGGGTTGGAGTGCTTGCGGGGAATGATAGGAGCTGCAGGCTGCACATTCGGCGGGAAGCAGGCTGGGAAAGGCTAAGCTAGATGAACAAATACTTTGACCTCATATAAGGCTGCGCTTTGTTCCACAAGTAACTTGAAATGCAAACGTTAATCACACTTCGATTCATCATGCACATCCCTTAAAGCCATCTGACCTTTCCTTTCTGGCAGCCAAGCCAGGTGTGAAGGGAAATGAGCTATCCTCCCTTTCACCCTGGTGTAGCCAGCCTGTTAACTGCCACCTAAGCTTGCCTCCTGGCAGGAAAATGAAGTGCCAGTATCTGTCTTTCTCTACTGCGTGTAAGATACGTTCTATATCTTGATCAGATTGGTGAGCAATTCCCTGCTCCCCAACCAAGAACAGAATTCCACATTGCAACTGGAAGTCCAGTGTGACCAAGGGATGGGACATTGGATACCGCTCACAGATTTGTTCAGACAACTGCCTAGTGTATCTATGCTTGGCTTATTGGCTTGCATATTTCATAATATTCAACTTGTCCTGGGCCACAGGGTGTTGGCAAAAAGAATATGTTTTGTTACCATAATGGTCTCCGTAAGCAGCAATTTATTCATACATATGACAATTTGCATGCAGAAGCCACCCTAGGTTTGGAATCATGCTTTTCATGCTGGGTGCGCCAGCTTCAATCCCTGCCATCTCCTGCTAAAGACCTGATAGCCCATGAAGAAAAATGCCCTGGAGTTGGATCCATATTTAGTCATGCTTAGAGTTTGCTCTTATGTGCTGGCAAGTCATGTCCGACTTATGGCAACCCTAGGAATGAAAGCCCTCCACAATGCCCTGTGAATGACAGCTCCATCCAGTTCTTCCAAGTTCAAGGCAGTGGCTTCCTTTATGGATTCAATCCATCTCATATTTGCTCTTCCCTTTCCCCTTCTGCCTTTGACTTTCCCCAGCATGATTGTCTTCTCCAGTGAGTCTTGCCTTCTTATGTTGTGCCCAAAGTATAATAGCTTCAGGTTTATCATTTTTGCTTCTGGGGAAGGCTCTGGCTTGATTTGTTTTTGGACCCATTTATTTGTCTTTCTGTTGGTTCATGGTATTTGCAGTGGGACTTAAGTCACACAACCAACATAAGATTAATTTCAGTGGCTCTGCTATAATTATAATCTAAATTTATATCAAAGCTACTATCTGCCAGAGCCCCAGGAGAGTAGATCTTCCTGCTGCCAGGAAGATTCAGAAATATTAGCCTAAATGTACACAGTGGGGTATATACAGGTAAGGCACTGATGGGGTAGAAGCCTCTTCCTAAATTGTTTCCTAGATGGAAATAATCTCAATGTCAAAATTTTATGATGCATGAGAGGCCTTTGCTGACTGCATACTATTCAAAAGGATATGTGAGGATGTGTATGGAGTTCATCTGTGCAGCATACCCCATTTCTCTCTTTGCTCCTCTCCTCTTCTGGCTGTGCTGTCTTTTGCTCCTAAATGTAAAGTGCTTTAATGTTGAAGCGCTGGATAGAAGAACTGCAGCAAAAGTCAGAGTTTAGCCTTCCTGCCTTCAGGCACCTGAGTAGATGAGATGCCGTGTGACTGACTGACTCTAGTGAATTTACAATCGGGTAGATGTCTGCAGAGATAAGAACAACACTATTATATCTTCCTAGCAGCTTATCACTGCCTGGAGTCATCCTAATAGTAAAACATGTAGTCAGTGCCAAGCTGTAGGGGTGTGTCTGCCTGAGATACTGGGCCCCTTTAACTCTTACTGATGCAGCAGGTGCTCGGACCAATTGGCACCTGTAACCAGGGACTGCCCATCTATTTCTTCAATACCTATAACAGTCTGGCAGTAAAATTCATAAGAAGATAGTGATAAAGAAGTCACAGTAGGAATTCTCCTTCAGGTTGTTTGCAATTAGTGGCATGGTCTTCTGGAAGGCTAGGCCTGTGCTAATTTTTGTTCATCTGCTGGGAGACCAGAATATCAATCCAAATGCTGAGGTGCCCTGCCCTGCATTTTTATCCTGCTCTTCAGCTACACAGATGAAAAAGGCAGTCTCTGCCTTCAGGCTTACAATCTAAAAGACACAACACAAAAGAAAAAGCAATGCGGAGGGCAGAAAAAAGAAAGCAAAACGCAAGACCAGTTCTTCGTTCTTCCATTCTTTAATAAACTCTTTCTGGCAGACAATGGCTAAACAATCTCCTTGCAGTTGTTCCTTCAATGCCCAGTGTGTGGGGCTAAGCTGCTCTTTTCCCTGCTGTGAATTTGGTCTTGCATGGGTCTGTAATTCACTGGCCAGGGGATGGCTGGGCACAGAGAGGAGGAGGGTCCAGGTGTAGGCCTCTGTGTGTTTTCTTTCTCACTCATCTCAGCCACTGCCCTGTGGCATGATGCTCATCCTGACCTCCTGAGCTCTTTTCCCTTAGGATGCCCAGTGGTTCAGGGGCACAGCCCAGAAGAGCAGGCCCAGCTCTGTCATTCCCTTTCCTATGGGTCTGATGCCATGTGGGTCACAGACATCTCCTTCAAACTGTTGTGTGCTTTGGTTTCCTCCACCCCAATTTCTCCTTTTCATTTGCAGAAGCTTGACATGAAAATCCATTCAGTTGCCACCTAGTGAGAGAGAAAGGAAAACAGGAATGCAGGTGCGTATTAGGTGGGAGGAAACCGTTAGAGTTTATGGTCTCACTGTGCCTTGCTTGTCCTGAGCTTTGAGTTAATGAATTGACATCAGCAATCAGCTTGTCACAGTTTGAACACTCTGCCCCACCCTCCACTACGCACACAGTGTGAGGGTTGCGAAAGAGGGAGGGATTCCAGGTGTGTGTGCGTGTCTGTGTGCATGGCACAACACTATCAAATGCAGATTCACCTGGAGTTGCTTTGGCCCTTTTGCCTTGATAGCAGGACACACCCAGAACTGACTGGAGCCATGCTGTAGTTCCTGGTGCAGCCCCAACCCTGCCCCTTTGGATATGGTGTGATGATTCCAGTCCAAACACCGTCAGTTTTCTGGAAACGGCAAGTGAGACACTTGTTGCCATGGTGATCCTTAATAGTTCTGACTCAGATGTGGGGTTGTCATGGAAACTGCATCCATAGCTCCTGGGAGGAGGTGCAGGCTTCTTCTTCTTCTTTTCTATTAGCAGAAAAAGGCTGGTTCTAAAGCCCCATCCTGTTTGTTACTTGCTGCACTGCAGTGACTAAGCTTTCATGGTTCTTTCATTACTCACAGACTGAAGGATAGTCCTTTTTTGATCTTGCACAGAAGAAACAGAATTGTTACTTGATGGCATAAATGTTTTCCTTGCATCTCAAACTCCCCACAGGCATATTATCTGAAAATGTATGCATCTCTCTGGTTTGCACTCTTAATCTTCTCTAGTTGTAGGATGTCTATTTAAAAAATGAAGAGAAGAACAGATTTCCTTGCAGAAATTGCTGTTTTTTTCTTTTTTCTGATTACCATGGCCACTGTGTGACTACAGACAAAGCTGGGGCATACCTGGAATCACTAAACTGGGTTTAAAAAAGCAGTGAAATCTCCTGTCAGTTGCCTTCCCTTTCTAAAATCTTAACAGACAGCTCACCATTTAATATCACTTAAAACTGCATTATCTGAGTGTATGTGTGAAGTGTAGCTTGATGGATACACAATATATGAGAGCCAACTGAAATTAAAAGGAACCGTATATGTATTTGGGTAAGTGGTGGTGGGTGGTTCCGTTTCTCTGGAAAGGTAAGAACAACACTGCTGTATTTTCCTAACAGCTTATCACTACCTCAATCCTGTAGAGAGGTATGTCTGGCAGGGTTCCTTGAGGTCTTACTGATGCACCAGGTGCAGGGATCGGTTGGCCTCTGTAACCAGGAACTGACTGTTTATTTCTGATTTGCTTGTTCCAATGAGTGTAGAACATGACTTAGATAGCTACTACTAAAGTCCCATTCAAATGTTTGCTTCTGAATAGACTAAATGCGGTAGAGGCAGGAGCACGCTAGCCTCACCCTTTCCTGATGTGTTTCTATTACCCTCAACTCATGCAGGATAACTGTGTAGCAGAGATCCTCCTGTATCCATGGAGACTTTCCAAGTGATTGATAATACTGGGAAGCCAGTGTTCTGAATGGTGTGGTGAGCCTTTAGGGATATTGGAGGCTCTTTTTCAGAGGTGGCATCACACAGATGAACTGGAGGCCATTCTGAGCATAGGAGGCAACATGAGGGCAGAGTTTTGTGAGAGAATAGAAGTCCTTCAGACTGATGAGGTTCAGGGAGCTAGAGGAGAAAACGTCACAGGAAGAGGGTAAAAGCTTTTATTCTACAAAGATCATTGAACATGGCAGTTCTTGTGTAATTAACAATATATTTGCATTTTTTTATATTTGCCAAGTTCTCTTGGATGTCTAAGGATTTTTGTAAAATGAAAATGTGGTCCTTAGTTGTTATAACACCACTGAGCAACATTGCAAGGAGATTGGTGCCTTTTTGGACTGATAGGGTCAGATGGGGTTAATGGAAAAGTTATTATATGTTTTCGCTTTTCAAGAGTAAATTCCCACATTTGGTGAGTCTTGCATGTACACATCACAGTGACTCACAGCTGAGTTTCAGATGGGACCAAGTTAGATGTTGCAATAGGTATTGGAAATGAAGATGAGGTCAGCATGGGAAGACAGACTCTAGAGACTCCAAGAAGTCAGTTAGGAGTAACTCTGAGTGTACAGAGAAATACTCACTTTCTTTTTCTATTAACTTTATAGTCCAATTTTCCTCCAAGGAGTTCAAGGCAGCATATACAGTTCTCTCTGTCCCCATCTATCTTTACAACCCTGTGAGGTAGGTCAGTCTAAGTAATAATGGCCAGGTTTGGTTAACACAAGAAGCTGCACACTTAGGCAAATTGTACAGCACCCAACTGGCTTATGTGGGGTGGGGAAAAGAAGCCACCATGGCTTTTTCACTGTGACTGTGCAAACCCAGTCATTGGCTGGGTTCAGATAACACAAGCTATCCCTAGTGGCTTATAAGCCATGTTGATTTATGTCAGGGGGTGGTCCAACACGTGGCCCACAGGCTGCATGCAGCCCCTGAGGCCTTGTCCTGCAGCCTTCTTGCCATTTGGAACAACCAAGTGCCCCCACACCCCGCCCCATCCAGATCCCAGTGATGGCATGGACATGATTGCAGCAAGTGCTCCCTATTCTCTTCCTTGAGGCTCAGGAAGAGATTGGTTTGGGCTGGTGGCCTTGTGAGAGCTTGCCCTTGTCAGCAGGAGCAGGCAGGGCATGCTGGGGAGCATTCAGTGGCTCAAGTACAAGAGGCTCAGCACTCTAATTCCAAGAAGGAGGGAAGGGCTGGGGGAGGGGCGGTCCCATGGGAGAGATGGGCCACCCCAGAGGAGCAGTCATTGGGCTTGGGCTGTAGTTGGAGAAGGAGCTGCCTGTGATCTCTGCAGAGGCCTGCAAGTCTCTGAGTTTGGGAGCTTATGGGTATCTCTATAGGACTGAGACTTAGCTCAGCTTTCCTCAGCATGGTGTCTTCTAGATGTATTAGACCACAACTCCTGCCATTTCAGCACTGGCCAAGCAGCCAAGCTGCAGAAGCCTGCCTTAACCACCATGGTACACTGAAGAGAATGTTAGGAGAAATCTTAGGCAATTCCATGAAAGTTCCTGATGGGATGGTACTGAACAGGAGTGAGAGAGGAGGCAGACCTCAGCAGGATATCTGAAGTAAACTGAGCAGAAGGGTGAGACAGGATAAAGAACAGCCTTTGACTTCAGAAGACGGACTAAAGGGTAGAACAACAATTGTAAAGGCTATTATGGGGTGCTTTGGCTCAAAACCCCTTGCCTTAAAGAAGACCAATCAGTTGGAGGGCTAAAACAGAAATCTTTTTTGTTTATACTCTAAAGCAGGCACGAGATCACCCATACAGACTGGGGCCCTAACATAGGGAGTAGAAGAGCTTTTAAGTTCTGGACTGGTAGCCTTGCACATACTCTAGAGTAAAGAGGGGGGAACTCCCCACTGTCATAACTGCTAGCACACTTTTAAAGTAATGCATGTTTTGGCTCCCAAATTGTGGATATACGCTCACCCAACCCTCCACAGAGTATTGACTATAAAAATATACCAGTGTAATCTGAGGATGTGTTGAGCACCGTCTCCAGATTCTTTTGGCAAAGAGCCAAAAACTTTTGTGCTGCAGCAATGGCAGTGGCACTCACACTAACAAGATGGGGTACAGTTTTTTTGGCCATCCTTACTTGCATACTGTTGTGTTTCTCAGAACAGTGCATGCTGGTGCACAGAGAGCAGTCTGGCAAAATGAATGTGTGAAACAATTCCTGTTAGGAAGCCTGGCCCCTGATCATGTGAAACTACTACTGCCACTGTGACACTACTTCCTCTTCCTCTTGTTCATGTGAATATATCTAAGCACCATGAACCACTAGTATGGTTCTTGTTAGATCTGTGTCCCTACATTTCATGGAATGGATCAAGAACTGTGGAAATAGCTTTCCCTGACTTCTCTTCCCCATAGTAGCCCCTCCTGCCTTCTGAAAAGGTTGCTGTAGATAGCTAGAATGAAGTTTTATTTTGTTTTGTTCTTCTTTTGTTTTAGAATACATTAGACCCCACCCCAACTGGCTGTTTCTCTTTGACCGTAGCCCTTTGCTTCACTGTGAGCCTTTGGAAGGTTGCCCCCAAGGTTGGAATTTGGCCATACAGTTCAAAATGTTTCTGTACTCTGCAGCTGCACAGAGTTTATGGGGAACCTGCTGAAGGGGTTAAGCTGCTATGAAAGGGGAAGGCATAATTTCCTGAAATAGGGCAGATGCAGTAAGCAAGGGGCACTGTCCAAAGGAGGGTTTGCTCCACTGTGATCTTTAGAGTCCTAACTGTCAAGGAGTATCTTGTGCTGCTGCTGAATTATTATGCTAATTGTGGTTAATTTCCTCTTGAGCATGTCCAGCCTTGAATTCTGTCCCTGCTTATTCATCCACACAGTATGGACAAGCTGTTGAATTTTCTGAGAAACAAAAATGGCAGCAGGACCGCAACCTACACTGGTTGGAGTTTGTGGGGTGAGGAGACTATCTGAGGGATTGCAGAGTTATGGCTTGAAAGAAACTGAGTATTTGAGAGTCCATCTGTTATGGTTGATCAGCTCAGCCCTTCTGGCTCGTCCTTCCATTTCTCTCCACCAAAGCCCATTTTTCACCCTGTGACATGCCGTAGTTAGAATTATTTGCCAAATGTCATAATGGGATGAAATGTCCCACAACAAGACTTACACTGGAATCATTTGGCCACCAGAATCATCATTTAACACAATGCATTGTCTAGCATTGGGATATTATTTGAAAACTATCCATTTTTATTAATCAAGTTTACTGAGTTTTTGTACAAGGTATAATCATGTCAATGCAGGTATTATTATATTAAGATACAGTGGATGTTACTCAATTTTAAACTTCCTAAGAAAACATGTACAGAATTGAATCCAGCAACATTAAACAAATCTAAACGGCTTGATCCCTTCTTATTTAACATCATAAATCAAATGTACATCCCATACCGATTGATGAGGGAAGTTTGGGAATTTTTTTTCTGTTCCATAGACATCGATCAATACTGAATAAATTTATAATTTGTTTGTCATCTTTCTATTAACTGAATATGGTTTGGATATCCTTGCATATTTATGCAGAACATTCTAGGTCATTTTCTTTTAATAACAATCTTTCTGTTTCTCCTGTATTGTAGATCTGTGTGCTCCCTGGACAGGGATGCTCATAGAGTTAATTTTAATTTAAGGTGCAATTCTATGCAAGTTTAGATAAAAAGGACCTCCAAGTCTCAGCAGGCACCATCCAGCTGTTTCTTCAGAAGTTAATGCACACTACATAGTACTAGCAAATTAAGTACGGTGATTTTGTTGTTGTTGTTGTTAGTTGCGAAGTCATGTTCGACTCATTGCGACCCCATGGACAACAATCCTCCAGGCCTTCCTGTCCTCCACCATCCCCCGGAGTCCAGCTAAGCTCACGCCGACTGCTTCAGTGACTCCATCTAGCCACCTCATCTTCTGCCGTCCCCTTCTTCTTTTGCCATCTGTTGTTTCCAGCATTAGGCTCTTCTCCAGTGACTCCTTCCTTCTCATTAGGTGGCCAAAGTATTTGAATTTCATCTTCAGGATCTGGCCTTCTAAAGAGCAGTCAGGGTTGATCTCCTCTAGGACTGACCGGTTTGATCGCCTTGCGGTCCAAGGGACTCCCAGGGGTCTTCTCCAGCACCACAATTCATACGGTGATTTAAGACTCTTCAATTTTTTAAATCTTTGTTTTTCAATGCTTTGGGCTGAAAAGTAAGGAGGAGGAGGATCCATGGACTATATAAAGTAAACTAAATGAAATAAGGCTGCACTTCTATGCATATTTAGACAGAAAACAGTCCTTCATCTCCCAGTCTAAACATACATAGGATTGAGCTCTTATAGGTTTTATTTTTAGCCTTTTCACCCATTGCCTTTACTTAAGACTGGACCTTTATAGACCTATTCCTCTCTTTCTTGTATTTAGAAATATTCCACTATACAACCTTTACATACATGGGTGGAACCTGTTGGGCTGCATTTGATATTGCTATTAACCCCAGTCAGACTTCCTCAGTACAAAAGTTCCTTTAAGCACAGCAGACCTGTGCTGGCTGCCTAAATAGTCCCCTTCATAACACCTGCTAGTGTTTTTACCTGTAGGACAGGGCTGATGTGTGTGTGTGTGTGCGCGCACAGGCATGCAAGCTTATTCCTACAGAGATCAAATGGCATTGCCTTTCAGTTTCCTCTGCTATTCCTCTGACAGCCTCTCTGGGCTGTAGAAGAAAGCAGAGTGATGCAACTATGAAGTCATGACCGACCCATCGCGACTCCATGGACAACACTCCTCCAGGCCTTCCTGTCCTCCACCATCCCCCGGAGTCCACTTAAGCTCACGCCAACTGCTTCAGTGACTCCATCTAGCCACCTCATTTTCTGCTGTCCCTTTCTTCATTTGCCCTCAATTGTTCCCTGCATTAGGCTCTTCTTCAGTGAATGTTTCCTTCTCATTAGGTGGCCAAAGTATTTGAGTTTCATCTTCAGTATCTGGCCTTCTAAAGAGCAGTCAGGGTTGATCTCCTCTAGTACTGACTGGTTTGATCACCTTGCAGTCCCAGGGACTCGCAGGAGTCTCCTCCAGCACCACAATTCAAAGGCCTCAATTCTTCAGCACTCAGCCTTCCTTATGCTCCAACTTTCACAGCCATACATTGCAACTAGAAAAACCGTAGCCTTGACTATATACACTTTTATTGGCAGGATGATGTCTCTGCTTTTTAGTATGCTGTCTAGATTTGCCATAGCTTTCCTCCCCAGGAGCAAGCGTCTTTTAATTTCTTGGCTGCAGTCTCATCTGTGGTGATCTTGGAGCCCAGGAAAATAAAATCTGTCACTACCTCCATTTCTTCCCCATCTATTTGCCAGGAAGTGAGAGGACGGGATGCCATGATCTTAGTTTTCCTAATGTTGAGTTTCAAGTCTCCTCCTTCACCCGCATCAAGAGGTTCTTTAGTTCCTCTTCACTTTCTGCCATTAGAGTGGTATCATCTGCATATCTGAGGTTGTTGATATTCTCCCGGCAATCTTAATTCCAACTGGTGATTCATCTAGACCCACCTTTCTCATAATGTGCTCTGCATATACAGTAAGTTAAATAGGCAGGGCGACAGTATACAGCCTTGCCAAACTTCTTTCTCAATTTTGAACCAATCAGTCGTTCCGTGCCCAGTTAGCACTGTTGCTTCTTGACCCGCATATAGGTTTCTCAAGAGACAAATAAGATGGTCAGGTACTCTCATCTCTTTAAGAACTTGCCACAGTTTGTTGTGATCCACACAATCAATGGCTTTAGCATAGTCAATGAAGCAGAAGTAGATGTTTTTCTGGAACTCCCTAGCTTTCTCCATGATCCAGTGTATGTTGGCAATTTGATCCCTAGTTCCCCTCCCTCTTTGAAATCCTGCCTGTACTTCTGGTAGTTCTTGGTCCACATACTGCTGGAGCCTAGCTTGTAGGATTTTGAGCATCACTTTGCTAGCATGTAAAATGAGTGCAATGGTGTGGTAGTTTGAACCTTCTTTGGCATTGCCCTTCTTTGGGATCGGAATGTAAACTGACCTTTTCCAATCCTGTGGCCACTGCTGAGTTCTCCAAATTTGCTGGCATATTGAATGTAGCACTTTTACTGCATTGTCTTTTAAGAATTTGAATAGTTCAGCTGGAATATTGTCACCTCCACTAGCTTTGTTGTTGCTCAGACTTCCTAAGGCCCATTTGACTTCACATTCCAGGATGTCTGACTCGAGGTCAGTGACCACCCCATCGTGGTTATCAGGGATGTTAAGCTCTTTCTTGTATCGTTCCTCTGTGTAATCTTGCTATCTCTTCTTAATCTCTTCTGCCTCTGTTAGGTCCCTGCCATTTTGGTCCTTTATCATGCCCATCTTTGCATGAAACTTTCCCTTCGTATCTCCAATTTTCTTGAAGAGATCTCTGGTCCTCCCTATTCTATTGTTTTCTTCTATTTCTTTGCACTGTTCATTTAAGAAGGCATTCTTATCTCTTCTAGCTGTTCTCTGGAATTCTGCATTCAATTGGGTGTATCTTTCCTTTTCTCCCTTGCCTTTCACTTCCCTTCTTTCCTCAGCTATTTGTAAAGCTTCCTCAGACAGCCATTTTGCTTTCTTGCATTTCTTTTTCTTTGGGATGGTTTTAGTTGCTACCTCTTGTACAATGTTGTAAACCTCCATCCATAGTTCTTCAGGTATTCTGTCTATCAGATCTAATTCCTTAAATCTATTTGGCACCTCTACCTCTACTGTATATTCATCAGGGATATGATTTAGGTCATACCTGAGTGGCCTAGTGCTTTTCCCTAATTTCTTCAATTTAAGCCTAAATTTTGCAACCAGAAGCTCATGATCTGAGCCACAGTCAGCTCCTGGTATAGTTTTTCCTGACAGTATAGAGCTTCTCCATCTTTGGCTGCAGAGCACATAGTCAATCTGATTTCTGTGTTGATCGCCTGGTGATGTCCATGTGTAGAGTCGTCTCTTGGGTTGTTGGAAAAGAGTGTTTGCTATGACCATAGTATTCTCTTGACAAAATTCTACCAGCCTGTGCCCTGCTTCATATTGTACTCCAAGGCCAAACTTGCCTGTTAATCCGGTTATCTTTTGGCTTCCTACTTTAGCATTCCAATCCCCCATGATGATAAGAACATCATTTTTTGGTGTTAATTCTAGAAGGTGTTGTAGGCCTTCATAGAACCGGTCAACTTCAGCCTCTTCAGCACCAGTGGTTGGGACAGAGATTTGGACTACTGTGATGTTGAATGGTTTGCCTTGGATTCAAACTGAGATCATTCTGTCATTTTGGAGATTGTATCCCAGTACTGCTTTTTCTACTCTTTTATTGACTATGAAGGCTACTCCATTTCTTCTGAGGGATTCTTGCCCACAGTAGCATACCTGATGGTCACCTGAATTAAATTCACCCATTCCTGTCCATTTTAGTTCACTGATTCCTAAGAAGTTGATGTTCAGTCTTGTCATCTCTTGTTTGACCACATCCAGTTTGCATTGATTCATGGATCTTACATTCCAGGTTCCTATGGTCTATAGATCTTTACAACATTGGACTCTCCTTTCACTACCAGATTCATCTGCAACTGAGTGTCCTTTCGGCTTTGACCCAGTCACTTCATTCTTTCTGGCGCTACTAGCACTAGCCCTCTGCTCTTCCCCAGTAGCATATTGGACACCTTCCGACCTGAGGGGCTCATCTTCCGGCATCATATCTTTTTGCCTTTTGTACTGTCCATGGGGTTTTCATGGCAAAGATACTGGAGTGGGTTGCCATTTCCTTCTCCTGTGGATCATGTTTTGTCAGCGCTCTCTGCTATGACCTGTCCATCTTGGGTGGCCCTGTGCGGCATAGCTCATAGCTTCAGTGAGCTACGCAAGCCCCTTTGCCACAACAAGGCAGTGATCCATGAAGGAGCAGGTAACTATATGTAGCATTATAGTCATGGCCTGCAAATTTCACTGAGAGTGATTTTACTATTTGTTTATTTTGGGTACTTGTGTTTTATGGTGTTTTTGCACAGGGTATGAGCTCTGTCAAGTATTTGTATTCCATTCATCCATCGAACATGGGTGTGACTGAATTCTTCTTGGGGGGTGCCTAAGGGATTTGTCATTATGAGCACCATCACTTCAAAACTTACCATGCAATCCCTGTTGTACTAAGCTTAACTTACTAGGTAGCCTTATAAACTATGCTGCTTCTTATTTGGCAAAACAATTCTTACTTTTGATGGCAAGGTGGAGCATAGGTTGGATTGAATGATTAAAAAGCTGGTTTAATACCAGCATCAAGGCTATCTCCTGTTGGCTCAAGCTCCCAAAAGCAAAGGCACAGTCTTAGCACCCCCATGACAGAAACACATCAGCATCCATTGGCTTAGGTGCACACAGTGGCACTTCCACCACTGCCACACCCGACAGCCTGCCTTTTCTCCAGGCAGCCATTCACAGCAGTCTAGGTTTAGCACTGGGCAGGGCAAGGGAAGGTGATGGTATGCCAGGTGGCATCTGTGTAAGCCCAGCCTCCTCTCTTCCCCTTTCTGGCCTGCCCCTTTGCCTCCCTCCAAGGCTCAGCTGTGGGTTTTGTTGGGAGGGGGCTGGGCCAGTTCTTTCCATGTGGGGGGCCTGACCTGCAAGATGACAGCTTTGCGATCATGGAATTTCAGATTAGGGCTTGAAAGAGTGCCAGGGCTTCCCAGACAATATCAGGAGGCCACAGAATGGTGACCTATCATGTGTCACATGATCAGGGATGGTGTGGGACATCATGTTGCACTTGCTTACAATTTACCCTTCATGCACTCTCCCTCAGTCTTTCAGGGCCAAATCCAGATGGGGAAGATGGAGTGCCTGGGACCAGGCAAGTTGCCCCTCATTGCCCTAGCTCTGTATTGCTTTCTGCAGCATCTGCACCTTGCTGTTTTGCTGGATGATTCCTCCTGCAGGTAGACCCCTGATAGACAGTTGCTCACAGCAGTAGCTGGAAGGATGGGTTAGACCATGGGATGGAGCTCTGTTCTAGCAGTCATTATAGAGCAGGGGTCTCAAACTTGCGGCCCACGGGCCAATTGCCAGGATGGGCGGGGCACGGGGGAGGGGCCCTGCAGCCTTCAAAGCGCTGGCAGCGCTCGGGCCGGCCTCCGGATGAGCAGCCCACCACCACAGCGGTGGTGGAATACTTGATGCGGCCCAGCCTCACCCCGACTCTACTTCCAGCGGCCCCCCAGGTAAGTTGAGTTTGAGACCCCTGTTATAGAGGCTTCATAAGGCAATATAGGACCAGGGCAATGTTGGACACTGTTCAGCAAGGAAAGAAAGGGGTGCAGGAAGGGTGAATTGTGTAAATTGCACAATATAAATGGAATGAATGGGGTCCTGATCTCGATTGGAACCACAGCGGGGGAGGGGGTGAATGCTAAGGATTAAAGTTTCCCTGCCTCCCCAGGCTAGCTTCCCAGTTCCTGTGATAAAGTCATACCATAACTAAAGCAAAAGGCATTGCATATAAAAGTTGAGAGTAATATAATTTCTCTGTGAAACCTTGTATGCACTAGCAGTGCTCTAGTTTGACTCAGATCAAGCACACGCAAGCACAAGTACACTCAGAAAGCTTTGGCAGTAGGTGCCACCATAGGCGCTTCTGGGGCAGCAAATCCTTAATAACCTTTGAACAGCTGCTTGGAACTCGCCCAAAACAACAAAAAGCACATCTTCTCAGCAAATGCAGATAACACAAATCAGTAGTTTTCACCAAAATTTGCAAGAATATGTGCAGATGTCAAGTTTCACAATATTAGCAGAAATCTAAGGCTTATATGTTTTGGTTTTTTTTTCTTTTTGCGACTCACCTAGGGCAATTTCTAGTGCAACCCATTTGCTTATGGTATAAACATGCACTTCTGTTTTCATGCAATTTTTTATGCTTCACTAAAATGATGCCCCGCTCCACTCTCTGTGCAGGAAATCAGGATGAAAAAGGCATGACTACTGGAGAGAAACATATTTTTTAAATGTTGCCTGAGAAAATTATGTCATATACACAAACAAATACAATCTGTTTCTCTTACACTGACAAATACCATGCTCTAGAGAAAGTTGCCTGAAATCTGATTCCACCCTTGCGACGTTGTAGACCCACACAGAGTTGCCACCTTGTGTATCTCAAGTTTCCCCTTTGCTTTCATGCACAGGCAGATCACTGAAAAGCATTCTAAAAAGAGGCTTTGTTGTCACTCTCCAGAGGCCACATTTTGTGCAAGCTGTGCAGGCTTCCAGAAGCAGCTGGGTTATTAATACAGTTGTAGGTTTTCCCAAAAAGGTAACCTGCAACCACCCAGGAACTCTCCATTCAAAAAGTCAACCAAACACATTATATCCAATAATGGATCCTCATTTAGTGTTAGGCATCCATTCAGGGTGAGAGATGAAACTAACAAACATGAAAAAAAGTTGTTTGGGAGATGTTCTCCCAAGGTGTTTAGGAGCCTGCTGTCATTTATTAAATGCTTCATGTGCCTGTCAAACAATTGGTCAATATAGACAATAAACTGATCAAATTTCAGTGTTTTAAAATTTGATTCAATTTTCTAAATATTTCTATATTTTTCTGTAATGTAACACAAATAAAAGGTTCAATATTGAAAATGCAACATAATATGTTGGACCTAATCTTGAAAATAGTCAGCTAGATGAGGCTGCTGGTTATTTACATCTGATCTGTTACATCTGAGCCCAATATGTATTCAGTTCCATCATTCTTCTAACCACATTTCAGGCTGCTGGTTACAGATGTTGGGAAAGTTTAGACCTACAAAGATGAGCAACTGTCTTGATCCTAAATCCTCATCACATTGTGTGAGTTAAGAACATGGGAGGCCAAGTTGCTTCTTACCAGACAGTCCATCTAGCCTAGAGTGGGCTCATATGGATGAGGAAAAAATAGGGTATGCATCATCTTCAAAAAGGTAAAATCAATTCACATAAAACATGGATATTCCAATTTGTTTATAAAACAAATATGAAAATAATGACTATATTACATTCCCATCTCGCCTTTTTACCTCTTGTGAGGAACTCAGGGTGGCTGACATGGCTCAATTTTATCCAATTTTTATCTATTTTATACAAGTGCCAGTTATGATAATTTTAAAAAAAAAACTATAATACATCTCACCATAATGTGGAAGACTGACTTGCCACTAATTTGCCTGCCTGGTCAGGCTGCTGTCCAAGTGCTGCTAACTGTGATTGGGCAACAGTAATTAAGTTCTTTAACTTTCAGCTGGACTTATGAAATTCTGTGCATGTTTAGACAGATGGAAGCCCTACAGCTCCTTGGATTCCCCAGCCAGTACTGAATTAACTATAATAAATTTTGTCTACCTTTCAGGGCAGAAGCCTTCTCAAAGCAGTGTGCAACAGTGCAAGCACCTAAGACCAATCCATTATTAAAAGCAGTAAAAGCAGCAATAAACAACAACCAAACAAGCAATAAAAAGCAGCAACAAGAACAGCAACACCAGCAATCATATCATAGAATAGTACAGCGGGAAGGGGCTAATAAGGCCATTGCATTCAGCCTCTGCTCAGTGCAGGACTACAAATTAAAACATTCCTAACAGATGGCTGTCCAGCTGTATCTTGATGCCTCCGATGTGGGAGAGTACAGCATTCCATGTCCTGCATTCTGGGATGACTGAGAAGAGATCCCAGCCTCTTCTGTGAGATGATCTTTCAAGAATGGTAGACCTCACTGACAATTTATTTCAAAGATGTAAGGAAACTGGATAGGCCATCTGGGGGGTCTGGAACATAGGTAATCATTTTCTATACCAGGATCAGGGTGCTGGAGATCTTGTCATTGATGGAATAGGGGCAGAGACAAAGCTATGAACAAGTTAGATACCAAGAAGACGTGGATGGACCAGAAACCAAGGACGAAGCAGGCAACAGTGAGATAACCAGCTAGGCATAGCAGGAGCAGATATGAAGGCAAGAATCAGGTAGCTAGCATGGTCACACTGGAGGCAAAAGCAGAGTAAGAAGCGTGCAGGAGTCAAGGCAAAACAAGAAGCGGGATCCAGACACATACTGCCAACACTAAAGCCATATAATTGTGGACAGATTGAGTAGTGCAGGGAAGCCTTTTATAGATTCTCCAGAGTATGTACCTTGCCTGTACACACAGGACTGATTCCAGTCCTGCAGGTAATTGCAGATTGAATTGTGCTGCTCTTCAGCATCTCACTGCCAGAGGGGAGTCGTACTGGAACTTCACATCCTGACATTGACCCACCAAACAGCTACCACAAGTGTGAAAATGAGAAGTGGTTTCCTTGCTAATCTTATAGTGTGGGCATGTTGATATGGGTGAAGGCAGTTCTTCCAGTAATTTGGGCAGTCCTTCCAGTAATTTGGTCCCAAATTGCTTAATGCTTTAAAGGTCAAAACAGTGCTTAGAAACACACCAAATGGCCAGAATAGCTGGCACAGTACAGGCATTATATTAGCAAATCACACCACTCTCACCAATGCTTAGGCAGCTGCATTCTGCTCCAGGTGACATTTCTGAACCATCTTCAAAGGCAGTCTCATGTACAATGCATTACGGTAGTCCAGCCTAGAAATCACATAGATAACTGAGGCCTGCATGTTGCTGGTAGAATGAACTTCTGGACACCACAGCCACTTGGGCTTTTTCAGTTAGTATAAAGCAGGAATCACTGAGTAAGGAATCGGTGTTGGGGGTGGGAATACATCTGATTCCCTGGGCTCGGCTCCATGGACTCTGGCCCACTTTCTTGCAGTGGCCATTTCCATGATGGTCACCAGGAATCAAGCCCATGTGAATACTGTGCAAGCAGCATTTATCTTCCACACATATGAATTCTGGCCTTTGATTCCATTGAACACGATGTGGAAGAAGGTTGCTAGTAGTGCAGCTGGAATTCCATTAGCGTTTGCAGACTTCCTTTTGGATAAGCTCACTTTCTGAGACAGGGCCAAGCATGAGAAGTAGTCTGTGTACTGAAGAGGGATGGATTCCATGGAGCTTCTTTGCAACTCTAGTATCAAGTCCTTGGGATCTTCAGGCTATGGATTTTTTTTAAGGGAAAATACTACCTCATCCATGTCTTGATCCAGAATAGTTGATTTTCCAACCCACAGTACCTCCATCTTTTCTGGATTAAGTTTCATCTTACTTACCTTCATCCCTTCCTCAACTCCAAGCAGCCTCCAGACACTGGTTTATGAAATCAGCAGTATTCCTGGGGTGGAAAAACCAGTTAATACTTGTATCATCCAAAAAATGATAGTCCAAGCCTCCTCATGACATCTCCTAGCAACTTAATGTAGATGTTAAGAAGCATGGGGGGCAGAAAGTCACCTTATTGCACTGCAAAGTCACCCATTTCCACCTTTGGGACTGTTCCTCTAGTAAGGACTGGGGCCACTTTAAAAATGTACCCTCTAGGCAGAGTCTGGATAAACAGTCCAGAAGGATACCATGATCAAAGGTACTGAAAGCTGCTAAAAGTTCCAGAAAAACTACTAGGCATATATTCCCCCCACTGATCCCAGCATATGTCATCTACTAGAATGAATAAGTAGATTCAAACATGTTTTTGCCATGTACCTAGGTATGAAACTTTTCTGGCCAGCCCTTCCAACAGAGGACATCTTCCAATAGAAGATGATGCTCTGGTAGCCCTTCAAATAGAGTACTGCATTCTATAAAAGGGATGCAGGTGGCGCAGTGGTTTAAACTGCTGTGCTGCTGGGCTGGTTGATCAAAAGGTCGCCAGTTCAAATCTGCACAACAGGGTAAGTTCCCGTTGCTCCTTCCCAGCTCCTGCCAACCTTGCAGTTCACGCACTTCGGTGTTTAGTCATGCCGGCCACATGACCACCGAGACTGTCTGCAGACAAACGCTGGCTCCCTCTGCTAGGAAACAGAGATGAGCACCGCCCCCTAGAGTCCGACATGACTGGACTTAACGTCAAGGGGAAACCTTTACCTTTAGTCTATAAAAAGGGACATATAGCCACCCATTTCTAGTCCAGAATTGTCTCCTTTGCAATGACCCTCTAAGAGGACTTTCTCTAAATCCCACATGATCCTTTTAACTGCAGATACCATGGATTTAACTTGTGAGACATGCCTTCTTATCATTAAGCTATGTTTCCTCACATGGGACTGCCCACTGTGCATCAAATTGAATAACAAGCAGTCAATTGCATCATGGATTTTACCCTGTGCTCAACCATCTTTACACCTTATATGTATTAAAAACCCTTTTATCATTTGCCAGATTGAAACAAACAAACCCAGGGTGAGAAAGCACATTACCAAATACCTTGGTCATCTGTGTTGAAGGGCTTGCACAAATGTTTGTTGACCTGCACAGAAATACTGATCCATAATTTTTGGTTTGGAGGTTTGTAACAGTCTGGCTCTAAGTACCTCTTAGAGGATAATAAACAGAACAGTTTATTATGTGTTGGATCCAGACTTAGTCATACTTACAGTAGCTCTTTGAAATCACTGTCCCAGGTTAGTCGCAACTAAGTTAAATCCAGTTTCTTTCTATTTATAACTAAATTTTGATCAAATCCTTTCTACTTTTTAAGTTTCAAGTTTATATTCCAGTTCTCACTTCAGTTGATAATAACCACAATCAAAATAAAATAAAATGTAGATAAACATTCCTTTTTAAAGTGAGCAGCTTGCTGCCTTGACATGCCAAATAAGGACACCTAGTTCCATCCATCCAATATTGGAAGGTATATTATAGCCCTGAAGGAAAGCAAACAAATCAATAATATCTGAAAATCAAATTGCACATATTGAACCCATTGCGTTAGGCTTCAAGGTGTCTAAAGTCAGTCATATAAAATCTTGATTAGTAACATGGTAGAAATTAGATTAAAAGATCACTGTTTCAATTCAGCCACATCGCCTTCTGCCAAACTCGATTTTTGCAGTGCCTTGTTCCCTTCCACCTTCTTGCTCTCCATAGAAGTGCAAACCTGCTACTCATTCATGAGTGAAAAATATTTCTGTTTTCTTCACTATTTGCTGTGATTTATGTGATTTTGGAGAAAAGGACAAGACTGCATTTTACTCTAGCAAAACTTTTAAAAGGAAAATGCATCCTTTATACACATTCGTAAAACCAACAAAATCCTTGGCAAAATATAGGCTGCCTCATTTGTTTGGGACTCAACAAATGCAACCAAGTTGGGATTTCAGTCATTACATGATGTGCGGTTGCCTTCTCTCATTCTTTGTGTTCTGGACTAAAGCAAAGCAGATTTGGCCTGTTTCTGAAGAGCTGTCATATGAAAGTCACAGTTCACTGCTTAGCACAGGCCAGGAAGGCAGTTCTGTGTGCAGAAATATTTTTCTTTCATAACATGTAGGATTTGTGTCACTGTTTCCCCCGCCCGCCATTTTTTTCCAGGTTTTTTATTGACCTCATGAAGGCTGCAGTCCCAACTCTAAGCATGTTTACTTGGAAGCAAGTCTGAGTTCAAAGTGGCGCATGTACATTAGGGTTGCAGTCTTACTTTTGGAGTAACTGCTGCTTGATTCTGTTGGGCTTACATTTGAATAGGGTGGTGAGACACAAAAGAGATCCTGCATCTTTCATGATTGTATACATGACAGAGTTTCATCAAATGCATATTTTCATGAAAGTTATACGTGGTGAGCCAATGAAGCTCTTAGAAGTTGAAGAGCTTCTACACCAGTCTTAAAGACTCAGAGTCCTTGCTCTCTTTTGCACTTGCCACCTTACTTCTCAGTAAGTGTTCATGCTGAATCTGCACATGGTCCCTTCTTCCTTTTCACATGTACCACTTTGAAGCCATTTACATAATTTTCCTCCTCCTGCTCTCAATCTTACCCCCACAGCAACAATCTTGTGAGGTAGGTTGGGCTGAACATCTGTGACTGGCCCATTTGGCTCTACGGCTGAGTGAGAACTAGAACCCAGATCGCCTGAGTCCCAGACCTGCACTCTTAACCACTGCACCACACTGGCTCTCTTTTGTTTGAATGCCTCCCCAGCACCATGGCTCTAGTGTTGGTTTCTGCAGCCTGGTTTACTCACAGAGAACCACTGGGCATAGTGTCACACTACGACTTAGAATAACTTGTTTCAGATTATCAGCCTCCTCCAGCTATGAAGCTCATTTGATGATGTTGGGTCAGTTGCACTACATTGTTGGGAGGATAAAATGGAGAGGGGGTGAACCATGTGCATTGCCCTAAGCTCCATGGAGGAAGGGCAGGATATAAATAGACAAATGAGATGGCTGTGAAAGCCCTCCCAAATTCAGTTGAAAATGCAAGAAATTGTCCTAGAGAAAGAATGTGCCTTGAGTGTCCTTACATCCATGGTGCTCTTGAAAGACAAGTGTAGTTTACTCAGGAGAGCAAAGCAACATGGTATATGTTAGCCAAGAGTTAACAGCTATGAGGAGTTCTGTAATGATTCAAGGGATGGGAACAGTTCACATAGCTTAGTTCTTTCTATGTGAAAATTTCCTTCAGATAAGCATGCTGCTTGTGATATTTATTTATATGTGGATGGCTTTATTTGAAAGTTCTCCCAGATTAGACTTTCCTTCCATCTTGGCAAAGCTTTGGAAGGAACACTTTCTTTAGGAAGGAAGAATTACCATGCAAGCTGACTGTATCACAGAAGAAACAGTGCGCATAAATGATTGCTTAGGATTGGTGGCAATTGGAAGTCTCAAACAGGATTCTTCCATAGTGAATTGGGTTAATATACTATAACATCCCATAGAGAAAATGCAGTTATCCCCTCTACTGAACCAAGTATCACAATGAGCTAAGATGTTGCCCTTCCAGTTCTTCCAGCCTTCCAGTCTAGCTTGTTAAGATCAACCTTTACCACTGTGCTTCACTGCTTCCCACAACTGGATAGTAGTAATAAGAGAACCTTTTGTACTGGATGGTAAATATTGATCACTAAGTTTTGAAATGGATGACAGCTGTTGGATTTGTTTGTGTGTCCTTTTCTGGAACTGCTTGAGCCTGTTTTCTTCTTGGGGTGGGATGTGGGGAAAAGCAAGTTTGTGGTTTTGTTGGTTCCAGATTTCATGCAGCTACCTAAGAAGTTGAACATGGTATCAGGGTAACCAAGGAATACTGAGCAATGTGTGGTTACCCTCTTAAAAAGGAATGTGTTGGATGGCATTCTGAATCCTAATTTGTTTGGCTGAGTGAGCTATTTTCTCTTAGGCTCATTGCCAAAGCTTCTGGAAATTCCATAAAACAGTTAGGAAGAATTATATTAGAACAAGCTGTAGTGTTGATACTGTTGCTCCAGACCACTGAACCTGTGAGGTTATACTTAGGGCTGAATGGAAACACTGTTCTCAATTTCCCTACCCATTCATCACTCTCCAAAGTTTCATGGTGGTGATGATAAGTTATGATTGACAATGATGTGGGGCAGATGTCTTCTTTAAAAATATGTTGTCCAAAAATTTCACTGCCACCCTAACTCTAACTGAACCCAATGAAGTCCCTGAAATCATACTACATCCATGGCTTTCTGAGGGGAAGAAAGGGAAGCAATGGAAATAGTGCCCATGAAAAGAGCTCGTAACTGCTAGGGATGGATAGAAACATAGAAACAGAATGAGTCGGAAGGGGCATCCTGAGCCATCTAGTCTGACCCCCGGGTCCAGCCAGCTCTGCTCATGACATGCCCACCATGTGCATGTCCAGCCTATCTTTGAACACCCTCACCGATGAGGCCTCAACCACATCCCATGGAAGCCCATTCGATACCCTCAGGGTAACTGTCAGGAAGTGCTTCCTGGCATCCAAATTGAACCTTGGTTCCCTGAGCTTTGCTCCGTTGGAGCGCATCCTGTCTCCTCTGCAGGGGAGAACAGGTCTCTTACCCACCTTCGTGTGACATCTCCTCACATACCTGTATGTCACCAACATATTCCCTATGAGTTTCCTCTTCTCCAGGCTGAAGAGACCCAGTTCCCTCAGTCTCGCCTCATACAGCATCCCCTGCAAACCAGCCACCAACCTTGTGGCCCTACGCTGCACTGATTCCAACCTGGCTATCTCTTTCCTGTAATAGGAAGGATAAACAAACAGCATTCCACATCACCGGGATTCTTTGAACGTTGTCTCATCTCACAGCTGAATCCAATTTGCATTTGCAGTTGTCACTTGCTCTGTGTAAATAGGGAGCTTGTACAGACTGAACAGTAATAAAATGGGAAGTCGGTGAAAGCCTCCCCAGATTTCCTGACTTGCCCAATTTTTCTTCATAGACTAAAGTGGGGCTGCTTCAGTCTAACAAGATGAATGTGAGCATGGTGTTCAATAAGCGGCAAATATTTTCAGTGGACACATGCTTCAGCCTTAGAGCTTCAAATGGGCACCTTGGGCATGTGCTGTGAGCAAAATCACCGTTCTCATAAATCCCCAGCAGCTGCTTTCAATGGCAGAGCTTTAAATCAAAAGGGCCACCACAACTTGCCAGTGGTAAATCACCCAATCCCTTTTGAAAATTTTTGCCAGTTTGGGGTGAAGGATTTGTCCTTCTTCCCCTTTTACTGAAAGTTCTCTTTTGAGAGCTATTCTAGTGAGTCACTCCATCCCAAATTTCTCAGGGTGTGAATTCTGATTATGTGTGGGAGCCAAGGGGCTATTTGTTGAAATATTCCTTTGGATGATTTTAAAATGCTCTCTATTAAATAATTATGTATACAGCACAATTTAATGTGAAAGTATTTTGCAATTCTTATTGCTCTATCTATCTATCTATCTATCTATCTATCTATCTATCTATCTGTTCTTGTATCCCACTCTTTACACTGCCTCAGGGTGGCGATAACATAATGCTTGTTACAATCTTGTGAAAAAGCATGAATGAAAAATTTGGTTCAGTTTATTGTAGGTCAGGATTTACCTAGTTTATATCTTTTAGGTGGAACACAGACTTGGTTAAAATTTGCAGCAGAAGTCCATAATTTTCTAAGCTCACAATGTGATTCATAGACCAAAGCAATGCACTTGGCAGCAAATGTACATATGAAAAACATGCATAAAATATTTCCACTTTTGAAGAAAGTATTCAAACACACTTTACTAAATGGGAGAAGAATTTGATGAGTAAATTTGAAAAAAAAATGCAGAAAAATTCACATGGATTTTCACCTGAAAAAGCAAATCAAGACCCCAGAATCCAATACAAACTTAAGTCAGAATGAGCTAATTCAGATAACTTCAGTGAGCTTGGGTTTTGCTAATTCATACTGCTTTACTTTTGCAATAAGCAGATTCTTAGTTTACAGGCGGAGAAACAGGGCGGTTGTGCTGGTGAAGCTGGAGTGAGATATTTCCAGGTTGAGTATCAAAGGTCAAAATGGCTGGTGACCTGCCAAGAGCCCACACCTTGGCAGAGGCCCATTCAGAAGATCTCCCTGGACATTCTTCTCTTTCCCCTTACAGCCAGTGTGTTCACCTGCATTTCACACTGGCCCAGATGTCCAGCAATAGTGGGGAGACAGAGCAGCAGTACTGCCTAATTTTTCCCTGTCTCTTGGCATGTCAGGCAAGCAACTGATAGCCATGATGAGAAAGTGGAGGGGGATATAATAGCACATGGTGGAAATAATGGTGAGGGCAGAGGATTATTGAGGTTGGCTTGCCAAAGTGCCTCTCTAAAATACAGAGCTGGCACTTTTATGGAATTCCTGGTTTCCACACTATTTGGTGATGACTATGTCATGTTTCATTGGCTGGGCCAAATACAGACTCCAGCAGAAACCTTTAGCTCCAGCCTTCCTCACAATGACACCAGGACATACATCCCATAACACTGTAGCTACTGAGCAGCATTCTGATGATGATGATGATGATACATGTTATGTCTCTTTCTCTGTAATGCTTAAATGATAGGTTCTTTCTGTTTAACAACAAAGAAGGGGGCTAACTTCCAGTGTGCATCTCTATATTTAAATGAACATCTTTTTAAAAATCAAGCAGATTAGCAGGAATATATTAGGCACACATGTGGGAGAAACACATCTCTCCCCCGGCCCCAGTTAAAGACTGGAAGGTTAATTTTACAAAGTAGAAAATAAATTCTAAAAAAGATAAGTGAAAAATCTTTGACTGGCACTCATTTCATAATACACGCAGATATTTAATTGCTTTCTTGTGACACTCCTGGGATGTGTGTGTGTTGTGCTTTAGCTAGCTTCATAAACACCTAATTTGATCTGTTGTGACAGGTAGTGAATGATATTCCTTTTTCCAGGGAGATGATGAATGGAAATCATTAATAAGAGTAAATCCCAGAGAATGGAGATTCTTCTCAAATCTAAATTTAAGCAGCCGTGTCCTTTGCAACACCAGGCAAGTTCTTTAATACCAGACAGTCAGAGGGAACTGGCTGAATTGTCTTGCCTTCCATTGCATGAGAGATATTCTTTATGTGATGCCATGAAAGACAGAGGGATAAAAAAGAATGGGAGAGTAGAATGGCAATTAGCAACACATCTTCTGTTGCTAATCCAAATCCAAAAAGCAATCCTGGCAGAAATATATCCATTTTATGATTTTTCAGTTAAAATAAATCCCTCTACCTATTTTGGAATAGAAAAAGGTCTCAGAAGAAGGTCTGTCATTAGTAATGCTAATAATATACACATAACAGACAGTTTGATCAAAAATATTACTATGGAGTATTATCAGGCCAAAGTTCATGTTGGAATAATTTTCCAAAAAATCATGTTAGGAATGTTGAACTGGATTGAACAGTTTTCACTGTAACAGTATTATACAGTATTCTAAATCTAGTCCAGTACTTTAAAAAATACGTACCTGGCATCTTTCCTAGGACCTGGTTCTTTAATTCAAGTGTAAGCAACTTTGGGAGGTTTTTCATTCGCCCTTATGCCATAAATGGTAAAAATAAAAAGAAATCAAATGGGCACCTGAGCTACTGCAGAACATCAGTAGGGCCAAAATGAGCTTATTCTGACTTTTCGACACTCTATAGCAGCTCCTGCAACCTTTCAGTTTTTGCGAAAGAAAAGGGAAAAAAGAAAATTTTGGAGTGTGACAGGAGTCACATGTTGCCCACTCATGCCTTAACTGGGACATATTGCGAGGGCATGGACCTGAAGACTGTCTGTTGTCTCTCGCTGGCTAAGAGCCCTTCGTGAGTCTCTGACAAAAGAATCAGTCTGTTTACTGGGGCAACTGTTCACATCGAACATACCATTATATTCACATCTGGAAGAAACACAGGAGGGAGAGACTAAGAAAACAAAGACAGTTCTACTGCAGTCCTATACATGTTTACTCATGCAGTGAATTCTGTTTTTCTTTGGTGGACAACACCCTGGAAAATTTTTATGAAAGCATAGGCAGTGCAACCCTATGCGTTTCTACTCAGAAGTAAGTTCCACGGTGTTCAATGGGACAAGTGTGTATCAGATTTCAGCCTTACTAACAAAACTCATCTTTCATCATTTTTTAAAGGAAGAGGAGAACTTGAGCCCCAGGATATGCCAGGGAAATGCTATTTGACTAAAATATGGTTTGCATTTAATAATAAAGTCATAGAAGATTAAAGGAAGAGTCTAGTGGATATCTTCTATGATGCTCAAAGTAAGCTTAATTGTGCATTGGATTGTGACTATCATCTTTGGGGTTTATCATTTATGAAAGCAAAGCAACAGCATATATGCAACTAGCCTTCACAGATCGACTCTGGTCAGTTTTAATATCCAGGCTCATGAGATCTGTTTCATGAATGATATCTTGAGGAACTTAAGCACTTTTATGTAGTCTAATTGCTACCTTCCCATACATTTCCTGCTTTATGCATCATAAAATTGGACTTGAGAGCCCTGCTGTTGGGCTGATCTCGACCATTCTTATGATAAGTGGAAGTGCAGTTTCATATGTGATGCAGAAACAACATTACCATGGAAACTAAGTTTCCTCAGGCTTTAATTGGCCAGAAAACTCTGTGTGTGTGTGTGTGTGCGCGCGCGCGCGCGCGTGTGTGTACATAAGTCAGAAACCACCACCACACATTTTATTTGATTTATATTTATACATATATTTTGGCTTGGCTTATATGCTATCTGCCTAATTTTGGTAGCTCAGCTCTCCTTGTCTCTAATCTCAGATGCAATTGTCCCTGCTTTAGAGTGTTGTCCTGGTTGTTTGCTCAGTTTTCTTATCAATGATATAGGAATGGATTTCCATTTCCATTCTGTTCCATTCCTATTTCCTGTTTGTCATCCTGCATAGCATAATGTAGTATAGTGATGGGGAACATGCATCCCTCTAGATGTTGTGGACTGCAACCCCCATCAAACCCAGTCGGTACAGCCAATAATGAGAGGTTATGGGCATTGGGATCCAGCAACAACTAGATAAACACACCTTCCCCATCCCTGCCCTAGCCACAGGGCAGGCTCTGGATATTATCTCTGGCCTGGAGGGCATGATATTTGCTCTCTTGTATCTTAGATGAATGAATGAAGCATGCTGGAATGCTAGACGGATAGTATAGAAAAATCTATGCTAAGCAATGTCTGCTGGAGTGATGGAAAGAATGACTGAACTTCTCAATGTTTCCCTGAGATTTTTGATAGTCAAATGGATCTGTGTATCCTGGGTTTCATGCTCATGCCAATATTGGAGCAATAATGTCACCTGCAAACTAAGATGTTCATGCTGAAAGATGATTAAGAATGAAAAATAGCTAAATGAATTCAATAAGATAAATTGCCACCACTAGAGGGTATAACATTAATGATAATTTCATAAGAAATCAAACTATCTAATTATATTCTGGTTTCAGACCTAACTTAGAAAAAGCAAATTATTTAGAATTACATGCTAATGTATCACTACTAACATCTAGGATAAACTTTTAAAACCATTCATTTGTCTAAATATTATTTAAATAATGTATTACGTGTAGGTATAATGTGGGTTGCTGAAATACACCTTTATTGTGCTTAACTGTGTTTAACTTTGCATTGGAACACATGTTAGGATAAAACTTCTTGTGTAATTCAGATGGCTTACCCAACTTGCACAATCCAAACACCCTTCAAAGTCTCTCAGCTCCTATGCTTTGAATAGGAGAGTTGTGCTCATCTTCACACCGAGAGGACTTCCGGATAATTAAGCCACAATAGGGGTCCTGTTGCACAGTATAGGTGCCCCATCTGTGGCGGCTGTCTGGCACTTACTCAGTCCAGGAAGAAATGGCAATACACAGCAGCAAGGACACTGGCCAACTTATTCAATATAAGGGATGCACCATCAAAAAGACATGATGATTTGGAGGGCCACATATAATTTACCTCTTCCTATTTCTAATTCTGCAACTATGATAGAATGTATGGGTTGCTGAGTAAAACCAGGAGATGGCTAATGGACATTTTATACTTTACCTACTATGCAATGTGCACAATTTCTAGAATGAGACTAGAATTGGCAGTTCTTTAGATGTTTTGCAGATGATCATGAGCTAATTGAGATATGGGTTCCTCTAATTATGGTCCAGTAATCAAAACATTTATGCACAAATGCCCATACTGCCAAACACAGAGGCTAGTTATCCCATGTAAACATCCCTTTAGTCTGTGCAGACCTTGGCAGAATTCCAGCAGCAGTAATTCATGGTTCACATGAGATGCTGTTCTACCATTGGTTAATTAACCTGTGGAGCTTTGTGAGGCATGCTGACTGCCATCCTGAATATGCAGACCATGATACTTGAGTACAACAATTTGTCATGTTATGTGAACCCAGATGATGTGGGATATGCAAAGGTCATCTAGCTTTTGCAAGACCCACAATGCCTGGTTTTGTATGACAAAATGAACCATCTTGCCTAGACCCATGGCTTGCATATGCAGAATGGTAGCCAGCATGCACAAGCATGTGCCGCTGCCCACCATGGCTTAAATAAGCCATTCTAGGCTGATATGATCATGGGAACAGTGTGTGGGTATCATCAACAACTTTCTAACAGTTCTTGCTTAATTTATCACCGGCTCAAGTGATGTAGAAGAAGGCCCAACAAATCACATACAAAAGAGGGGGCCTGTTTTTGTAAATACAGAAAATGTTGTAATTGTGCTTTTCATTAAAATTCTGAGTGTTTTGGAAATTGTAACGTACTCATTCTCAGATATCTGATTTACCCAAGAGCCCTAGTGCTCTATCATGCACTCTGGAACAGCTGCAGTCCAAGGCAAAGTTAAACACACCTAATCTCATTGCATCAACTTCAAAGCTCTCTCTCATGAATCATAAGAGTGAAGACACAATACATTGAGCTTCTCTGTAGGTATGCTACCCAATTGGTACACTGTAACCTCCAGCTCTCGTTTAACTGTTTCTTGATCTAACTGTGCCTATTGGTTCTTAAAAGCTATAATGAATGACTATGTTTACCAATATTCCAGGGCTTTGGATCACATAGCAGTGATAGGGGAACAATGAAAAAGAAGACAGGTGTACAGTCTAATTCATTTTTAAAGGTTTGTAATTTATCCAGGAACGTTATCAATAATTACTTGAAGAATGCAGTAACTTCTATCAAGAATATCAGAAGTTTGGCAGGAAGCCTGCATTTGACTTACAAGTACCGCATGTTTACACACAGCCTTCTTGAGCGTGCTTTGTTTGTGGCCAGCCAAGAGATTTCAGAGTATAAGTAGATAAGAGCTTTACTGACTAGGGACTTTCTGAGTAAGACTTACATCAAAAAGCCTTTGCCTCACTTTTAGATGTCCTCCCAACCCTTATGTCTCCCAAGGTGAAGTGTACAGCAACATAGTTCTCCATTTTTACCATGGAGAATACAAAGGCCTTAGAGGAGAAACAATGAGAACTGTCTATTGAGCTGTTGAAGGTAGGATGATGTCTAATTTAAGAAAAAGTAATTACATTATTTGTAAATGCAAACAGGGAAGTGGCTGAAAATTGCCAGAGGGATATCTGTGTTCAAAGCATCTTAAACAAAGAATTGTACCTGTCCAGAAAATGTTGCTCATGGAATTGTCACTCACTTGGGAACTGCATCATACAAATTGCACTGATCTGTAAAATGGGCAAGGTCTATTCAGACTGAAGCACTGCATTATGATGGTGACCCTTTGTCAACATCTTTATGAAGCTGCTGGGAGACACTGACGAGTGATTTGTACAATTTGTATTTTGCATCTGACCTAGATTTGGTTTTAACCAGTAACTAGAGAGGTTGTAGTGACTGGATAAAAGGTAGTGCACTGAAGACATCACAGAAGCTCAACACCTGTTTTAGGCCTGCTTCATATACTAACCCCAGCAGTGTAAAAACAAAAGAAGAATTATGGATCCATTGTGGTAGGTATGTCATGAGCAGAGCTGGCAGGAGCCAGGGGTCAGACTAGAAGGCTTGGGAGGTCCCTTCTGACTCTCTCTGTTTCTGTGTTGCTAGTCCAGCATTCTGTCCACACCATAGGCAATCATCAAGTAGAACATGATAGCAGCAGCAGCCCACTCATCTTCCCAGCATACTTGCTGCCTTCCTGAGGCTGCTTTTGTCAACCCTGCATGCAGATTTAGGGCAGGTCACAGGAGTTCTAGAGCTGCTTTGGATTACTATTCTGAGATATTACTAAAATAATATGTAAATCATGGTCCATCGTAATAAAGTGGATAGAAATGGCATACATTGCGAGAAATGTTCTGGGAGCGGGCTTGTGTTTTAGCAACCGTATAAACTGGTATAGGGCTCTCTGGAAACTCCTGTTTAGGCATTTGTCTCTAAAGTAGACTGGGGAGACACTGGAAGTCTTCCCCAGTGTCCCCAGTACCAGCCCCACAAACTCCATGATAAACAGGATGATCTGAAAGGGTATTCTCCTTGCACTGACCTGAATAAAAGCAGAACTCATTACATGATTCGGGAACCTGTTTTACCATGGATTACAATTGCACAGAGATGAGTAGTTGTCATTATTGTTACTATTTTTATTGCTGTATTTCTATGCCAATAAATATCCAAACTGCTTGGGCATTTAACAACACATAGAATACAATAGAAATACAAATGCAGTAAAACCAGCATAACATTTCAATGTAAAATGTAAAACATAATAATTTAAAACAGTTTAGACAGCTGAAAGAGATCTTTTACCCCAGGGGAGCTGACATAAGCCTGTCCATGTGCCATTAAAAACCAATTAGTGTTTTCAGTACCTCAGCATAGAGGGCAGTCAACCTGGAAAGTTGGTGCCAAGTAGCGAGATCATTCCATAACCACTGAGTAATCACTGAGAAGGTCCTTTTCTTCTGGCTATCTTACAAGCTTCCTTGGAGATGGCACTTGTAAAGCCTTAGATACCTAGTGTAGTACCCAGGTAAATTGAGGCTGAGATACTCCATCAGGTGTTACTGTCTTGAGCTATGTAAGGCTTTCTAGCTTAAGACCAGCACTTTGAATCAGGTTTGAAATGATATGGGCAGCCAATGCAAGTGAGCCAGAGTTGGGACAGTATGCTAGAACTTTCCGATCCCAGCTATTAATTTGGCTGTGACAGTCTACACAGCAGCAGCTTCTGAGTATTCTTCAGTGGGAGGCCCACAGCAGGTATATTGTGTAATCTAATCTGGAGGTTACTGAAACCATGTTATCTCCATCCAGACAGGGGCATAGATGGATCATGAGCTAAAGCTCATGCCACTGAGGCCACCTGAACCTCAAGTGACAAATATGGCCCAAGAAGACCTTCAAGCTATGAACCTGCTCCTTCAAGGAAAGAGCAACTCTGGGTCAAGCACCCTTCATCTGTCAGGTTGCAGACATGAGTAGAACATCTCATCAGACCTCTGCTCAATTAGGGTGGCAGTGGACCAAAGGGGAAGAAGTGGCATAGATGGGGACAGCAAGCAAGAAGACACCCCCAGCCAGTATACACTCTCCCACAGTCAAACAAATGCCCCAGTAAGGTTCAGCTTTATGTACATTTTAGGATGCCTATCTGAACCATCACAGAGAACTTGTAAGATTACGTAAACCATGACTACCTTTTCCTAGATTTAGTCTGGAGGTACATGTTGCACCTGGCAAGTGCAACGTTAGGCAGAATGAGGCAGTCACCTCAGGCAGCTGAGTCTGGGTGGCATAAAAGAGTAACCAAAGTTTTAGTTATTTATTATTAATTACTTAGTTATTAGTTACTTATTTGGGACTCCTATGCATGTTTAGAAAAGAGTTTTAAATCAGTTTAAATGATATTGCTTGCTTTCTGTGGGCAAGAAGCTTGTGGGATTTTCTGTCTCGGGTGCTAAGCACTTTTTCTGGGTCATGTGTGCCATGCACTCCTGGGTGGTCTTTTTTGCTGAAGTGCAGCAATCCAGGGTCTGGCCACTGTCTGGGAGCCTCAAATGATGGAAGAATAATACTAGAATAAGAACATGCCATTCTTTTTAAACCAAGGTTTTCCTGGGCTAAGACAGTGCTACAGAAATTGACTGGATTGGTTCCTTCAGGCATTTTCCTCCGAACTTTTTGGATACATACATGTGATTTGCCACCATCTTCCAACATCATATTCAGGTAAGCTTTGTGGAAGATGGGGAGGGATGGGGGAAACTAGAGCCAACCTCGCATCTCGTATATCCTAATGTGCCAGTGGCCATCTCTTTTCCAGAAGATGGATGTTTGTACTCTGAGCACCTCTCCAGAGAGCTAATGGCCGACATGGCATTATTACCAGCTTGCAATGAGCTCCATTTTTTTTATGATGGTAATTTGTTACACCGGTTTGCCACACACCCGCTGCTTCCTTGTTAATCCAATAATCTATATGAGAAAAGCAATTTGACATTCCTCCTTCCCATCTGCCGCCCATCACCCAATCTATATCTTAACTATCAGTGATTTATTAATGGCATCTGCATTAAGCACATCTCTGCTTGGTTGGCGTCCCCTCCTTCCCTTTCAGACACACTCCGCGGCTACGTTTAGAGCGCAGAATCAGCAAGGAGATAAAAAGCAACAATAAGATCAAATGTGCTGCTGTGATTCATTCGGATAATTCACAGACGGGGGGATGTACCCAGCCAGACTGGGGACCATTCGCACAACACAGTATGCTTTTCCTAGCTCATCATTATTTCCAGCCCAGATGGACTTTAATTGATGTTAGGAAGGCAGCAGAGTATTCTAATATTAGAGAAGGGTTCTATGCTACTGCCATATGAACAAATGCTGCTGGCTGCACTCTGGCAATATAAGCAGTGTAGGGCACATTCAGGAGCCACAGAGTCATAACAGGAACCAAGGAGGGGTCAAACTTTCACTTTCTGTAGACTTCAATATTCTCACATGCAGCTGCTTCCTGGAGAATCTATTTACCTTCCTTTTAGAAAGTCACAGTAAGAGATCAGCACAATAGTCTATGTAGTTTAAACCACTGACACATATTTTACAATCATACTGCTAATGAAGTAACGTTTTAAGAATAGCAAAAGAAAAAAAGCACAGACAAAAATGCCCAAAGCACCTAAACATTTCATTTATCTTCAAATATCTCAGATTTTCTTTGCTTTAGCTGTATGTTGGATATATATTAGAAAATGCCAACTATGCAAAACTACTTCAAAAAATAAACAAACAACCCTATACAAATAACAAGATATGAGCTAACAGAAACCATTTTTGCTTTCTATTGTCTTTCATGCATACCTGTGGATTTTTCCACTTCAGATAGACCTGGGTTCAGTAGCCTATGCAACTAAATCTTTGGATTTATTTATTTGTTTATTCATTATTAATAAATGATAATAATAATTCATGTTTAGCTTTTTCTGAGGGGAAGCAATGAACATGGTGATTAGCCAATCTAGTACCTGTGAGAAGCCATAAACAGAACCCAAAAGGAATCAACCTTTGCCAAAGTTGTTTCCTCAAAACTAATATTCATAGCCATTATGGCTATTATCCACTGATGTTTCTTTCTTCCATGAATTTTTCTAATTCATATCAACCATTGTGCATTGCCACTTCATGTCACTATGAATTCAGCAAGATCATGTGAAGGACTACTTTGCTCAGTCTGTCCTAAGTCTATACTGATTTTATTTATTGAGTAATCTCTGGGTTTAGTTTTATGAGAGATGGAGAAAAGGTTTCATTTTCTCAGCTTTCTCCTTACCGGGATATTTTGAAGCCCCATCATGCCTGCCATCACAGTCATCAGTCTTCTAAAGAGGAAAGAGCCAAACCCTTTAGCCTTCCTCATAGGGAAAGTATTACCAGCGGTTCACCAGTATTTTGGTTGTCTTTTTTCTGTCTTTCCCAACTTTACAGTAGCCTTTTTGCAATGAGGTGACAACAACTGCATACAGGACCTGCAGACAGAATGAAGTCGCCATCTCAGATGGCAGACACTAGGGATCAAGGAGCAGATGAACTTGTGTGTGCCAGGTAGCCTGCCTTGCAACTCCTAAACAATTCTGCTGCCTTTAGGTACGCTGGAGGCTGCTGGTTCTTTATCAGCATCAAAGTACAATTTGGTTGCCAGTCTGGTTGGCTTTTCACATGGCATGGCAGACTGCCATCTGCCTGAGGCAGCCTGCCTTCAGTGTACATTGAGTGTATTTCTTGCATTTACTTTTTTGTACAGGGTGCCCTGAGCGCTTTGGATATAGGGTGACTCATTCATTACATTGTTGCTTTATTATTATTGTTGGATCACTAGCTGTTTCATTTTCAGTTCCTTTCCTAATAATCCCTAGCATGGAATTTAATTTGCCCTTTTCACTACCACATTGAATTGATGTTTCATCATGCTATCCATCACAACTCCAAGATTTCTTTTGTGGCTAGGTGTACAGAAACTAAACTGTCTACACCTAATTTTTGCTTTTACACAGGGACAAGTACAGGTATGCTTTTCATATGGAAGTTATACTTGATAAATAATGTTCAAACACAGCAGTATTTCATTGATTGAAGGAGGAACAGGGCTGGTGCTGGGTACCTGAGGGGGATGTTGGTGGAGGGGCAGGTGATGGATTGCTTACTGGGAATACCATGCTGTGCAATAGAGCTCGTTTGGTATGTCTGCAGAAGGAAGATTTCATTAATGACTTCTAAGAAGACACAAGTGACATTCAAGAGGGAATAATTTGTGGACAAAATTGCCAGAGAAGAGCCAGGATAACCTCCTGACATTTGTGTTTTTCTGAACTTCTCAGGTATATCGAAAAACAATGGAGAGTGTATATGAGCTCACACTGCTTTTACATGTAATTTAAACTATGCTTGGATTTTCTTTCCTCAGACTAGAAAAGAAATTAAAACAGCTTTTTTTTCCAAGGGAAAAACTCAATAAGCTACCATCACATTAAAAAGACAGAAACAGCTAGTCTGGTCTCCCGTGGATGTTGCTTAATGAGACATCAGCAATAATCATTTCTGCATATTTAATCAAATAATTCTACCTTTACTTATTAGTTTATTTGTAAGAATAATGATTTGCATCTTTTCTCCTAGTCCAAATTTGTATATTGATTTTGTTACTTCTAATAGTGGACTTATGTAGTGAGAGCTAAAGGATTGTAGCCAACATGAAACTGCTGAAAAACCAGTGGAATCCTAACAGTTTGTTCCTTATTGTTGATTTTATAGTTTTATCAGCTTCTCCCCATCACTTCAGAAAACAAGCTGCTCCTTCTAAGGCTGAATTTATAACTTGCAGAAACAATGCATGAGAAGGAAAAGGATGACCATAATATATACTTATGCTCAGGTCTTGTTTTGTTAAATTAACCTTATAAAGCTGGACCATAAGGAAGGCTGAGCACCGAAGAATTGAGGCCTTTCAATTGTGGTGCTGGAGGAGACTCCTGCGAGTCCCTCAGACTGCAAGGTGATCAAACCAGTCAGTACTAGAGGAGATCAACCCTGACTGCTCTTTAGAAGGCCAGATACTGAAGATGAAACTCAAATACTTTGGCCACCTAATGAGAAGGAAACATTCACTGAAGAAGAGCCTAATGCTGGGAACAATTGAGGGCAAATGAAGAAAGGGACAGCAGAAAATGAGGTGGCTAGATGGAGTCACTGAAGCAGTTGGCGTGAGCTTAAGTGGACTCCGGGGGATGGTGGAGGACAGGAAGGCCTGGAGGAATGTTGTCCATGAGCTCGCGATGGGTCGGGCGTGACTTCGCGACTAGCAACAACAAATGTGGTCAAACTTTAATATGATTCACAGGTGCTGACATTTTTAATTTCCACTCCTATGTTTTGGATCAGAGGAGGTAAAATGAAGTATACCTTTAAATACATTGAGAATAATTTGAGACCCTCTTTTTTTCACAAACAAACAGTACTATAGAGAAGCTATGGTGCAATTCCATCCCAAAGTGGTGATGTTGTGTGTCTGAATACCAGAACCCAGTGGCAAAGTTAACCATGGTCTGGCTGAGAGCAGAACAATCAATTATGAAAGGCCCATGTAGTTCACACCACTCATTTAGCCGTTTCCTGTTTGTAGTGGGGATTGCTGCTCACTCTTCATGAATGGAAAAATTGCACAAATCAATTAGGGGTTGAATGTGAGAATGATATTTGCACACATTTCTCCAATGTGCGCACATGTACTAATTTCTTCTATTTTGAAGCAGGTGTGATTCAGTCTACAAGAAGATTTATACAAATGAGGAAATTTGGCCAAAAATGAACTGGAAAAGTTGTGCAAAATGAATGTAAGCACATGTTCAGCATTTCGCAAACATTTTGGTGGATATATGTTTGTGCTTACAGTGGCTTTCTGGGCTTTTCTCATAGGTTTAGTGAACAAAAATTAGATTTACATACATCCCTACTCCTGTATGCACATGCATGTGTATACTGATGCAAGCTGGATAAGATTCTTCCTACCTTATTGTTGGTCCTCCTCCTAAACATGTCATACTTGGCTGCACTAGTCCAGAGGTATTATCACATTGCATGCAAACAGCTCCTGTACCACTGCAGGTGGTAAAAACATAGCCTTAGGTCCTTAGTTTGGTAGCTTAAGCATGAGACATACAAAGCAATGTCATTCTGTTACAAAACCCTAATAGTTATTTGATGTGACCAGACTTGTGCATTCAGAGTAGCACTGCCTGAAAACTGAAAACATGCGTGGATATATTTGATCACAAACATTAAGGACATTGAAAATGTCACTTTCTATGATAGTGGTGGCTACCCTGGCTTGGCAAAGCCCTGAGTATGGTAGTGCAAGGCTCTCCCTGATCTTATGGTAGAAAGCAGTGGTCTTAAAGCTAAATAGAATACAAGAAAAACTCTGAATTCTTCATAATTGCATTTTTTGATGTTCCTACTTATTCAGTGTACAATGCTTTTCCTAACAAACATGTGGGACTAGCCTGTTAGCATTCAGACCTTCTATAAACACTGAACAACCGTGCTCAGACTGGTTTGTGCCTACATAGCTGCAGTGGTGTTCCGCACTTGTGGGTGCTTCTTGCTCTGCTGCCTGGGAGATGTAATCACATTATGAAAGATTAATGCCAACTATTAAATACATATGATTGTGCTGATACAGATGGTTCTATAGCAGCCAACATTGATTAAAAATGCCCCATTTACAATGAGACTTCCCTATCCAGGCCCTTATAGATGCATTCCTCTTTGTTTGTTTATCAGTTAGGAATGGATAACCCCAATATCCTGTTCTAAGCTGTATCACAGTTTTAAATAATGTCACTGTACCTAACAGGTACAGTACATACCCTCAAAACATGCTGGTGCAGCACCCCTTTTAAAACATGCAGCTAGACGGGGCTGCTTGCATTAAAATATAGTTTGAATCAAATGCAAAGGCCACTAGGTTCTGATGCCAGAGGAGGTGTGATACAGAAAGGAACAGAGGGTGCATAGAAAATTCCAACTGAAACTGGAAGAAAAGTTGAACAAACATCGAAGAATGAATGAATGAATGAATGCGTATTGTAGTAAGCAAATTAATTATCCTGTGAAAGCAAACCTTTCTATTAGGAGCTTCAGAAAATCTAGAAAAAGACCTTCACTTGTGAACAGTGGAAACTTAACACATATGTTATTCTTAATACAAGTAATTGTAAAACAGCAGTTGAAATGCACATCTTAAAAGAGGTGTTTATCTTTATCTTTTCCTCTCATATAGGAAGGAATGTCACTTTTAAGATCATGCCTGCCTATGGCATATGGATACATTATCAAAAAAATCTTGAGAATTATATGCATATTTATGTACCAATAGGCATATTTATGTACATTTGTTTTGACCAATTTGTTGATTAATCAAATAAAAGCCAGGTAATTGAGTTCTTTAATTGGGTCACATTGGGAAGTGTTTGGGGTAGATTGCAATATGGTCCATGATGGCTGTTTGAATTCAATAAAACTAATTGTACCTAACATGGAAAGGCTGCTAGTATGACAGAATTCCATAATAAAATGATATTCAAATTTCCTTTTCATGACCTCTTTCTAAACCTTGATCTGGAGTGTTACAGCCAACTAGAGGAAGCAAATATGTCTGACTCTATTTTAGCTTTTGGCAATAGAATATTCTTCCCTTATTTTCACAGCGCTTCCCTCTTATTTTCTTGCCTTCTCTGACTCATTACACTCTTGTAATTTTCCCTGAATGCTCAGCTCATGTTCAGTGTCCTCTAGATGTTTCAATAAGTGTCAAATTGACTAGACGAAATTCAGCAAAATGAATTTGTATTGTAAGCAGCAGCCTTCTTCCCCAACCTAAAAACAAAAGAATTCAGTATATCTAAGTCCTGGTTCTGCAGACTCTACTGTGTGTTGGCCACAGAACCAAGTAAGCAGCGTAACTATGTATTTGTATTCATCTCTGATTTTTGGAATGCTTTGGGAGAGCCTGGCAATTATACATAAGCTTGCAATGAAAGAGTATATTGTATGCAGTTATGCTGGACCAGAAGTAGAACTTTAGTTATTTTGTGCCTAAAGGACACTGTGGCATGCCTGCCTAATAGGGGGTAGAATAAGCTCCTCTAATAAAAAGTTGTATGTTCCCCTATATAAGTCTTTGCCTCTCTAATCTGCCTCACCCTAACCCTTTGCTTCTTCTGTCCGTCTGTCCGTCCGTCCGTCCTTCCTTCCCTAAATGTGTGCACATCAATAGCAAGTTTCAAGAGATGAGTAAATGGAAGTGAGGTCAGACACCTAGTACTTTGCTAGTCTCTAACGCTTGCTAGTAATTGGATCAGAGATGTGAGCTCTTCAATGTCCCTGGGGCAATGATAAAGGATAGCATTGACTCTTTCCCTTCAGCCCTGATCTCTCCCTGCCATACACCCACCCTTCTTTTCCTTGATGTTGGTGCCCTGGAAGCTGGTGACCCTTTAGAGGTAATGTGGCAACCTTTCAATCTCTTTTCAAATTGAATTGTAAATTGGAGGACGCCTTGGTGGGAGGTAAGCCATCCAATTTCAGCTCTGCATCCCTGGTCTCTCTCTCCATCTCTCTTTCCTGAAACAGACAGAGACCCAGGATAAATGCAGATGACACAGCCTTTGTTTACAAAGGCCCCTGATCAGATTTAACTTTAGACTTAAGAGGAGCTCAGTCAGTTTTGTGCCATCTGCCCCAATTCAGTGTGGGTTGGCTAAAATGCATAAGCACAACCATATGACCCACATTTTCAGTTGATCGTCTATTTACCTGAGAAGAGTCATAAACAATGTCTGCTCATCTCAGTTTGTTTTAATACTAGGAATACAATAATAGGATTCTGAACAAAACAAACTTTGTAACCATGGAGAGCAAACTCTGATTTTCAGATTTTTAATAAAATAAAACATAGATACCTTCTAATTATTGCAATATTACTTTGAACTTTATATTCAAATTTTCATTAATAAAAAATAAAATGACACCAGAAGGGGCCTAGAATTAGCCTGCTTCTTTCCTCAGGACACAAACCTGGAAGCTGAGGAAGTCCCATATGGCTCCTTAGGATGGGTGATTCTGCCCCACAACTTTGAGGGGATGAAAAGGTCAGAGGAGGAAGGTCAGACTGTGTCAAAAGATAATTGAAGAATATACAAATGAAAGAGGAACTTTTGGCCTTTTGGTATGGCTTGTATTAGTTTCATCTGCCATTCATTTATTTATTTATCTGTCTTTCTTCTCTTCTGGTTTGCCCTTTGCCCTTCTCAGAAGCAAACCCTGTCCTTTTAAATCTCAAGGGATGGCATCTTAGAAAGATACTACTTGACTATGCCTACCCCTGACCTATTTCTTTTGTGGTAATCATACCAATTGCACACAGTGGCAGTAGCAATGTGTTTTTGTGGGGGCATTTTTGGTGTGTGTTTGGGGAGGGGGTTACTTTTGTCCTAGTTATTGCTTTCTGGGTTACAATCTGGTGAAAACTGAAATATGCTAATTGACATGTGCTTAGTGCTGCTGAAGACAAACGGTGTTTCTTATTCCAAAAAAACCAGCAACAAAAAACTTGCCCTTAATTTACCTTAAATACACAAGTAAAAATAAATAGGTTGTGGATTATGAAGTCATAGGAATCTGGATTGATAAATTTACCCAACATTATTTGATGCTACAAAGCAGGGCTCACACACATAGATATGACTCACAGTCCGAGGCATACCTACCAAGTCCCGTCATTACAGACCTAACTATTTGTCTTTCACCTTGAACTGTACTCAAGCTATTTAACTTGGAGCTTTGTGTAGGTGGTTCAAGCTACCTCTGTTATCAGTTTGATATTTTATTATGGTTTTATTGTTCTTTTCTTGTGTTTTATGATTTTAATTTTGAATACTACTTAAGAGACAGCCTACAAATTGTTTAAGCAAATGAATAAATATCTGCCAGAATAATACAGGCTATGGCCAACCAGAGTCCGTTAATCAAAGTGCAAAATCCAACAGCTTAATTTATTACACTATGTAATATGGGAAACTCATGTGTAATAAGGCAAGTTCCAAAAGCCAAATTTGCTTCTCATGCAAGTAGGGAAAGTCTTGCTAGGTGGGGAATGCTGGGACATTTTTTCTCGTTTAATCATGCATATGATTGCTCTATTATTACTTATTATTCTATAGCCTTGGCTTACTTCAACTCACTGACAGTTTTCCACTGAAGTGTTGCCAAGTCTGAGACTTGCTTACTTCAACAATGTAAGGAACCCTCAGATCTTTCACACTTGGGACTCACAGCTCTGTTGACGGCAAGAAGGGAAATAGCCAAGGTGGGCTGGTGATTCCTGTGCCAGTTGGACTCTTTATCCATTGCAGCTTTTATTTTGACAAATCAGAGGACAACAGAGACTTGAAAGAGCAACAATGAAGGCAGTATAAAAAATACTCAAATGTATAGAGACTTCACTTGAGATCAAGACCAAGATCATTCACACTCATATTTTCCCAGTCACTATGCATGGGAGTTAAAGTGGGCAGGAAGAAAATGGATGCATTTGAAACATGTTGCTGGAGCTTTGTGAATAGCCTGGACTGAAAGAAAGATAAACAACTTGGTCCCAGATCAGATCAAGACCTGGAAGCAAAAATGACAAAAATGAAGCTGTTGTACTCTGGACATATTGTGAAAAGAAAAGACTCACTGTAGAAGACAATAATGTTAGGAAAAGTTGAAGGCAGAAAAGGGAGACCAAATATGAGATAAACTGACTCATAAGGGAAGCCATAGCCTTGAATTTACAAGAGTTGAACAGGGCTGTGAAGGAGAGGGTGTTATGGGCAATCATTCATAGGGTCACCATTAGTTGAAGATAACTTGATGGCGTGAAACAACAACAGTATAGAAACTATCAACACTGCTGAATTCCATCCCCAAAATAGGTTCTCAGCATACATAGCTCCTTTGAGATTCACAATAAAAGCTGCAATGAATGAGAAGCTCCACTGACATAGGACTCATTTGCCTGCCCTGGAAAGAGTCCATCATGGCCATGTATCATTCCCTTTCATAGCTCTTAAGGAGCTATGGGAGCCATGCATATGTGATTTCTGGAGCATGAGCTAAATGTGCAAGAAATGCTTGTCTGCCCATTCTTTTCATTTTTATTACCATGTATCAGCCCTGCTCCAATGTTCTACAAATTGAGGTTGTACCCCTCTCTCTCTCTCTTTCTCTTTCTCATATATCTTGGAAGAAGGTACTACACATCCTTACAGGTAGGCAACTGCTGCTCTTCATATGTTTCTCCGACAATTTTGAGCCATTGGCCATGCTGGTTGGGGCTTACTAGAGTCATAGTCCAAACTCTGGAGGAATGGAGGAAGGCAACTAGGACTCCCTGTGGAGGCAAGTGGGCTAGTACATCATCTTAACTTTCTGCACAGGGCTGTGTTTAAGTACCTGATAAAAGCTACCTGCTGACTGGAACTGGGGAGGGAAGGAGGGAGGGAAAGAAACCCTCTCCCAGGCTTATTACATGTAGATTTGATCTACATGTGCAGGTTGCTTCCCTTCTCTAGCCCTGATGAAGAGTGGCAGGGTCAGGTTTGTCCCCTGTGCTATTTAACACTGAAATCATTGCATGTATTTATCCAGAGTTCTGGTTTGCTTTGTCATCAGTATATTGATGTCATGCAGCTTAATTTCTTCATTTCCTCTTTATCAGGTGATGCTGTGGATGTGCTAGATTGATGTCTGGTTGTGACAATGAATGGGATGAGGGCTAATAAACTAAAGCTCAGTCCAGAGAATCCAGATGGTAGATGCTCAGCTTGTACTGGATGGGGCTGCACTCTCCCTGAATGAAGAGGTTATAGCCTAGGACAATTTTTTTTATAGATTAGGACAATTTTTTTATATGCAGCCACCTTTTTTACTTGCACCTCAGGTAGCTGCAGTGATGTTTGGAGTGACTTCTACCAATTTCATTTGGTTGCCCAGCTACAACCACTGTTTGGATAGGGACAATTTTGCTTCAGGTATCCATGTTCTGGTAAGTTTCAGGTCAAGGTTACTGCAGTGTGCTCTGCAGAGGGGCTGCCTTTGCAGATATTTCAGAAGCTGCAGCTCATGCAAAATGTCACCACATTTCAAAGGATGGACTGATATCAGGGACAAGAAGGAGTGAGCCCCTATTCTGGCCTGCTTTCTCTGGCAGCCCATATGCTTTCGAGCCTGATTCAAGGTGCTGTTTTGATCTATGTCTTGCAGTGCTTCTCCAGGGACGAACCTGAGCTAGCAGCAGGGATAAGGACCTTCTTAGTAGTAGCTCCCTTTCCTATTTTGGAATGTTATCCATCACAAGGCCAGGCTGGTTTCAACATTGTTATCTTTTTCGCCCTAGGTTAAGACTTATCTTTTCTCACAGGCACTGGGCAGCAGATGAGATTTTAATCAAGTTCTGGAATGGGCTCCCACAAGAGGTGGTTGAAGGCCTATCGTGAGGGGATTCAAGGATAGGCTGGACATGCACATGAGCAAAGCCGGCTGGAGCCGGGGGTCAGACTAGATGGCCCGGGAGACCCCTTCTGACTTGCTCTGTTTCTATGTTTCTATGGATTGTTCTTATTTATTGTTATTAGAAATGTTTAGAAATAAGTGTGTAACTGTCTGTCTGTATGTTGCCTTATATGCTATATTTTTAAGGTTTTAATCTTTGTAAACTGTCGAGAGAACTTTGGCCATTGGGCAAGATAGAAATATAATAAAAGAAATGAATATAAGCTTCTGGAGCGTATTAGGTGTGCTGAATGTTCATAATAATTGGTTTCTGAACCTAACAAATATCCTCCAGGAGACAAAGAGCTGGTTTTCTAAATAAAAATAAATACTCTAGCATTAGATCAGTGAATGCCTATATATATATCCCATGGGCTGAGACATAAAATGACATGGGAAGGAAACACCAATTCTCTTGTGGGCTACATTTTCTTGGACAGAATGTGTTGGAGGATGCAAGGACAGTACCCAGTGGGGTCAGAGTCATCTTTTTTCTGTCTCCCTTGTTGACAGGTTTGCTCTTGGTCCTTCTCCCTCTCTGCGCAATGTTGAAGATGAGAGAGGTCACTTTTACCAGAGGTCTCATGGTTTGCAGAGGGCTTTTGAAACTAGACTGGGGGTTGCTTGTGACCCATTGGATTCCGGTTGCCAGTCCCTGCAGTAGTGCCACACATAGTAATACCATGCTGTGGCATTGCTGAGCTCTTTGAAATGCAAAGAAACACAGATAACTGTTTTCAGTTGATTACCAAACAAATCCCAACATCTGGATAAGTGGATGGGTACTTCTGGTTCAGCTCCATTAGTAATGCCTCAGCCAGTACTTAGGAAGAGGAAACTGCCTTACACTGAGCCTAACCAATGATTTATCTAGCTTAGTTTTGTTGACACTGGCTTGTAGGGGCTCTTTGGGGTTTCAGGTAGGAATTTTTTCCAGACCTACCTTGAGTTGCTGGGATTGAACCTGGGGCTTCCTGAATGGAAAGCAAGTACAAACAGTCCCTGGGTTATGAGGGAGTTCCTGAGAAAATGGAAATTCATCTTTGAGTTGAATTTGTATATAGGTCAGATCATGTGTCGTCAGCCTTCCACATTTGCAGAGGTCAGGGGTGTGGGACCCCCAAGAAAGGGGAAGAACCACAAATATATCTAAGCCCTCTCCCCACCCAAGCTCACCAGTGCCTTCTCTTTGCAGCAAGGAAATGCTGGAGAAATCTCCCATTCTGGATGGGCGAGGCAGGAAGGCATGCTTTGGAGGCCCCTTCTCTCCCCTCTTTCACTTCCTCTCTTTCTACGGTGATGACAATTTCCTGCAGTATTTTTTTTAACTAATAGGCTTTATGGCAGTTTGTTCATAAGTATGGGCTGTTCATAACTCAGATGTTTGTAACTCAGGGACTACTTGTACTACCACTGAGTCACAACTCTTCCACTTCTGATGGCAATATTATGGCAAATGGATACTTGGACAGGACTGGCTCTGCTATGCACTAGATTGATAGGGTGAAGGACAGATGGAGGCAGGAATTGCTTTCTGAAGGGTCCAGCAAATCTTTTTAAAGTGTTGATCCTAGTGGCAGAGATGAGTGGGAAAATGCAGCATTTGGGCTTCCCTTCAGGTAGCCAAATGCCTTGGGGCCAGCATTGATGCTGAAACCATTCAACTTGAATGTATTTTTTTCTACATAATTGAACCATATTCACTTTCAGCACGCTTGTTATTAGCAAAACCTGAGAATGTACATTTGATTTCTTACCACCTCCCATGTGTGCTTATTATCTGATCCTGTGGGAGGAATATGCATGATGTCAGGGAAGCAGGGAGAGTATTCCCCCTTTTGCTGTGCATGTGTGTTTTCATTTTGTTCTCTAAAGGATTTCACAAATGAAGCTGAAAGCCTAATTTCTCTTTGTGGTCCTTCATTTTGTTTTAAAAGGATTTTACAAATAATGATTAATGCTTATTTTGGTATTTGATTTTATATGTATGCAAAATAGGATCCTGCTACCATATCTTAGATGTAATTATTTATTAATTTATTTATTATTTGTATTTATATACCACCCTAATAGCCCAGAGGACTCTGTGTGGTTTACAAACATTGCCTTACTAATTTACATCTAGTAAGGGAAAGGAGAAGTTTACTAAAGCTAAAGTCAGGGAAAATTTGGCAGAGGTCTGCTTTCTCTCAGCCACACTGTTGTTTCCTGATGCTGGATTTCTAGACATGCCATTTTAATTCAGACAAGGGGATGCTTTGTGGGCAAAGAAGAGGTGGCAAAAGGCATCAGTCAGGTGGGTGGACTTACTGAATTTTGGGAGGAAACAAACAGGCACAGCTAAAGGTTTCTTAGCCATTCTCCCTTTAGCTGAGAGCATTTTATCTTTGTTTTTGAGTATTATGCTTGCCATTCTGAAATCTAGTATGAAGAAGGACCACAGTGTATAAATGTGTCCATAAAATGCAAATGTGTTCCTATAACAGGAATAACCTCTTTTAAATCTGACAGCACTTCTCTAATTATGATTTTATTTTAAAATTAGTTAATTCAATAGGGATTGAAGAAGCACAATCTGCTGGAAGAGAATTCAGTCTATCTGGAGGCACTTCTTGGGGTTCACAGGGGAACTTGCATCACTTCCTACATGGCCACGCGTCTGACCAGAAGACACGTGCATGTTCTCCTGAGAACCACACAAGAAGCACCACCAGTCAAGGCATTTGCTTACTACTGTCCCTGCAGTGCCTAAATAATTCCTTCTCACATGCTCAGGGACAGCAGAAAAATGTGTTGAGGCTGGTGAGGAAGCTTAGTGCACTTTCTGCAGGTATTTTATTTTTTTACAGACATGATGAAGAGGAAAACTTAAGCTAGTCATGAATTTCCTAGAGGGAGGAAAGATGTTTTCAAAAATATACTCCTGTCAGTGCAGTCCTATCAGCTACCTATAGGCATGACCTTAGCTAAGCTCAGGAGGATGTTTGTGCATCTATTTAGCTAAATAGATTTGTTGGAGGAGGTTGCCTTTTGTGGCACTGATGTGGGCTTATGAGCTGTTCAGTAAAGGGTATGCATAGGGGTATGTGCATCCGGTGAAGCATCCTTAGACACCATGAGTGACAAGCACTAGTCAGATGGAAGATATCTTGGTGCCTCTTGGGGCTACACAGGCCCTGCTCTCCATACTTGTTGGCTCTAACGCTCCCCACCCCCACCACACATGCAGCAGCTCTCTCCTCTTCCATTCCTTGGGGGTATTTTCACATCAGCTGCAAAGTGACCTCCTCTGTCTTCCCTGCAATCTTGAAGTGGAAATTAACCCAGGCGAAAACACAAATAACAAAGGCACCGAAGCGAGCATGGAAAAGTCTGTCAGACAAGAAGCTGCAAGGTGTCTGAACCTGCCAAGGCTGCCCCTGGAGGATGAGGGAATGGGACAGTTTTGAGCTTTGGCGCCACAGTGTCAGCTGGGAATCGCACACACTTTAATTAGGAGACGCCTTCCGAATCTCATTGGAGACTTACAGGGTGGGGGAGCATTAAGCATCTCTTGCAGAGGAGGGAAAAGAGAGAATTAGAAGCAGTGGTCTCAGGCTGCCTGGAAAGCACACCTTCTTATGACCTTTATTCCATAGAGAGAGAACTATATCTTGAGCAGGGTAAAGAAAGATATATTTTCTTTGAAAGAGACTGCTAAGGAGGTGGACTCTCCTGATCCTAGTCCCAGCTTGTTTGGGGCTTTAAAGATGATGAGAGAAATGGAGAAGAACCTTGTAAGTTGTGTTGGATTCCTTGCAAGACGAAGAAAGGCAGGGTATAAATGTAATGTAATAGTAACAGACAATACTTACGCAAATTGCTTGTGAACTCACCCAGCAGTTTTAGGTAGATGTATTAGCAGACTCTAGGGACCAGCATAGTTCACCTGGGGTGATAATCTGGCCTCTGGTCTTCTCTAAATGATCAGGCCTCTTTCCCTGGACTCAATCCTTTCCTAGATTTCACACACTCTAAAGATCGAATTGTCTCTCCTAAGGCTAAAGAGGGTAAGCAAGAGCTTTACACAAAAATATTCCAGATCCTCCCCTCCCCTCCCTATTTTCTCTGTGAGTTTAGCTTTGCTACTGTCCACCAAAACAGGATTTGATCCTCAGGCTTAAAGAGGTTCAACACACCAGATGTGGGTGTTAAATAACATGAAGGACAAGAGTAGAATACCTCACCCCAAAAGCCAAAATCCATGGAAAGGGGTAGCTCTCCATCAGCACTACCTTCACATCCTGAATCATGAGGAAGGTCCATGGTCAGCAAAACACAGTGCCCCCAGTTCCCCACAGCATGGATGCTCAAGAAGGGCATGGCAGCCAAGGGTACTGAAAGCCACTGAGAAATTGAAGGAGATGCAGTACGGATGAACTGCCCCTTTTCATCTCTCACTGTTCTAGGGTCCATGTCCCAAAACACATGGTAGAAACTTAGAAGGAAAGGAATCTGAATTAGAGCTAGTGTGTGCCTCCTATTGAATAATCATTACCAGCTTTGATGTGGTCCTGGTAAGTTGCTTTTTAGGCAGCTTTTCTCCTGATGTCCTGTCAAGCCCCATTCCTTTCCTTTCCTTGGTGGTGCTTCCTCCTTCTCTCCCATTACTTGAGTTGTGGCAGCAGCAGTGCTGAAAAACCGTTTCTGTTCAATTGCCTAGCAAAGAGAAGGGTCCTGGTGGCAGCAGGTCAGCTGGCATCAAGGCTGCAGCTCTGCATCATGTTAAACTGAAATATTTTTGTAGGTGTAACTAGCAGGAGTCAGCTGAACCAATCTGTCACTGCTCTTCAGTGTGCATGCAAGTAATGCAACAGCTAGAGCAGCAAGGAGGGGGCAGTCTTTTCCAGTGTCCTCATTGGTTGTGTCCCCCTGAAGGCAGCATCTAATTGCTTCACTATGCTACGTGTGCCTCCTGTTCACACGTAGACAATCTCTTCACTTTAGATTGAATGGGGCTGTCGGCTAGCCAGGGTGTAGTGTTTTCATTTGTGGCCTAGTGCAGCATGTAAGAAGGTACATGTTGGTCCCCTTGGACAATGGGACCACCTGTTCCTTGTGGTCTGGCCCTAGGAGTACAGTGGTACCTTGGCTCACGAACTTAATCCATTCCACGACTCTGGTCATGACCCACATTGGTCGTAAGCCAAGTCAAATTTCCCCATAAGGTTTAATGTAAATAAGGTTAATCTGTTCTGTAACTATTTTTTTTTTAATCACAAAAATTTGAAGCAAAGTGACAAAGAACAACAAAGATCGTGGCCATCTCCCCCCCCCGCCCCCCGCACCAGCATGACCATGATTGGGGCCATCTCCCCCCCACCCCCGCACCCAGAGCACAACTGTGCAGGGAAGACGGGCGTGATCACAATCATCACCTGATGTGGAGTTTGCAACCTGTGGCAAAATTTTTCTCAAATTTCTGTTTGCAACCCAATTTGGTTGTGAACTGAGGTGTTTGTGAGCTGAGGTACCACTGTATTTCTGAGGTCTCAAACTGACTGAGAACTTTCCCAGCCCAGCTTACATTTCCTCTGCAGCATCCACCACCTGCTTTACTCTGCCTAATGGTAGAACTGGTCAAGTGTATCTGTATGTGTGTAAATTCAGCAGAATCACAGCTGGGTTGTTGTCATTTCTCTGAAAATGTTTCCATGACTAATATTACGCCCAACCTATGCAAAAAAGAGTAATGTCAGTTTGGTCATAAATTAACAAGATAAAGGTTGCAGGCTACAGTCCCATTCTTGAACTGAAATGATATTCTAAGTGTGAGCAACAGGCATAGGTAGCAAAGTAAACCAATTAGATGCTACCTTTGGGGGGCAACAGCCAATGAGGATACTGGAAAATATTGTCCCTTTCTTGCTGCTTAAGCTCCTGCATTGCTTGTGAAAGGCAGTGACTGATTGGCTCAGCTGACTCCCTGCTAGTTATACTTGCGAAAACACGTCAGTGGTTCTTATGCTCTGACTTACTGACAACTTCTATGTCATCTATCCTTCTTCCTTATATGCCCAACTTTCTAGGTCAAGTACTGACAGATCCAGTCATACTATCTTTAATCAGAGCTTTTTTTAAAAAACTTTTGCAAATCCATGGGGTGTATTCCTTTAAATTGCAGTGTACAAGTAACTACTAACATTTTCTGACAAGTGACTAAATCTACACAGTGTCGAAAACATGCAGAATAAACAACATAGCATTTTCTTTTCTTTTCTGCTGTACTTTAAAATGTACTTTTAAAGGGGTGCACTCCTGAATTAAAGGTCCTATTTGATGTTGAAAGATTACAGATCAAGGAAACATTCTGGCATTTCTCCTGAGGGATATTTGACTTTTTCATATAGAAATCAAAGATCACAATGACTTCAAAGGTTATCTTTGTTATTGGAGGTATTCTTCATGTATCCAAAATTGTTGACCTGTCTCACTGTTGCACTGGCTACAGCTAACTCAAAAATATAACCATGTGCTGTTGTTTCATTGCAGCCTGTATCAGGCTTTGGTCTATGTCAAGTCATTGTAAAGATCTACTGTGGCCAAATATTTGGGAAAACATGTCTTGCAATTCTATCCCAATCTACATTAGCCTTACTGGGGTTTACTTCTGAGTAGTCATATATGGGATTTATGCAAAAAGTCAAGAGAGGGCATCACTTTGCATACACCTGAGAGCAGGTCTGCCCTCTGTAATGTAGGACACATGGCCACTCTAATAGGATTGCACAGCTAATCAACAAAAGCAAGCATCTGAGCATCCTCTATGAACTACAGGAATCATGACTGTATACCTAGTACACACCGTAGGGCCTGTTGGTATCAGGTGTCAAGGAAACCCTGGAAAGAGCAGCTCTGCAAGGTTGTGCTTTTTATTACTAAGGCGGAAGGAAGACCAAGCCCCCTTTCCCCTGTCCCCAATTCTCTGTTTTCACTAGCCCCCTGATGCCAACCTCCAAATAACTTCTAAAGTAAAGAGCACATCAATATTGCAGGAGTTTCCAATACTAAAAGCTGATAAAGTTTATTGCACTTATAAAATAAATAGAAGGAAATGCTTGGGGTTTCCTATTTATAGACCTCCAGGGAGGTCTCAGGTATGATTTATGGCTTCAATTTTTACAATGTTATTCCCTCACTTACACACTCTTGTGCACATATATATAAACTTCTATATATCTCGCTTCTCCCACACTCTATTACCTCTTCCTCCTTGCCTTTTTAGTCCAGATGGTTTTCTCCTACAAACACAGAAATGATTTGCATCTTAATACCTTTTCCAGTCTATACGTTTGTCATCCTCTAAAGGATGGAGTGACCTCACCAGGCAGTGAAGTCAGCAGATATTCAGAGCACTCAGGCAGGGAGTAGCAAATCCTCAGTAATTCTTAATACAAAGGAAAAGATTTGCCAACATTTTTCTTGCTCGGTCAATCAACCCCTGACTTCCCTCGCCTGTGAGATCCTTCATTGGTTCTCCTTGACACCTTATAGATAAATGCAATCTTGTATCCAGTTGCAGGGTTGTGCACAATGATGCCTTGTCCTTCATCTCCGATCATAACTTCTGATATGCCATTAGTCATACTTGCCTTCAGCGCCTTCTTCCATTTCCCATTTTCATTACCTATCAGTGCCCCACATCGTGTTGGAGCTTATATCTTGAATACATTCTGCATTCTCCTTTTCAAGGCTATAGTGAGATGCACTATATTTCTACTAAAATTATGAGGATTATTTTTACTTCTGCATCTATATGTATAAATTAGAATGTGCAAGGGCTATGCAAATTGGCACCCTCCTTTGTTGTCATCATTGGACATGTACTCCCTCATTTTTTGGCAATACTTAAGTGGCTATCTTAGCTTTTTTCTAATCCATCCCTTCCTTACTTCATGATACAGAAACATAAAAACAGTCAGCCATCTTTTTGTTCTGTATGTTGTGGATGTGGTTGCTAAGATCCCTACTTAAAGTGAAATCCTATGCATGTTGAGACAGAAATAAATCCTACAACTCCCAGCATACCCCAATTCCATGCCAAATTCTGGGGGTTGGATAATTAATTATCTTAGTCTATTGCACCAGCCAAGAGTCTTGTGGCACTTCAGAGAGTATACAAATATATTCAGGGCGCAAATACAGCATAAGTTCCTGTGGGCAATAGTCCATTTTGGCAGATGCACTTAATTGATACATATCATTGCCAGCATGCATGTTAATGAGCCAAACTAGTTTATTTTTTATAAATAAAGATGATCTCATACAGATAAAATTGTACAAGATTTACAAGTAGGGTCATCTCTATATTTTGAGGGCCCTTGCTTGTCCCTTTTCAATGCTGCTTCTGCTTGCACACCTGCCATTTTGGGGGGTGGGGGGTAAGGACTGAGTCTCCGCATGACCCAGAGATAATGTGCGGCAGCAGTGGTGTCTGCTGCTAGTCCTTGTTTCCGTGCCCCAAAGGAACTGAGGGAATCCATAGGCTACAGTGGGCATGCCCAGTTTTGCATGTCTGTGCCTATATGTATCAGTGAGCCTGATATTTGTCAGGCAAATTCTTTGCATGCATCAAAGCTGACTTTTTATTTTATTTTTTTTTTCATTTCAAGCAACAAATTCAGTTTCCTGGGAAAGGTCAGTTGGTGGCAAAGATGCACCCAGTCATGTGATTGTATAACTTGCATTCAGTTGCATGGAACTAAACTGTTGAGAAGAGTATTTCTGACTCCTGACCTACTGCCTTTTGACACCGTTCTCTCATTCTCCTGTTTTTCAATAGTTCTGTTAAAGAAATACTTACTATGTCAAAATGGAAACAGAAAAATTGCAGAGGCGTTCACAACTGTTATCTATATGCTATTGACAAGTAGATGGAGACAAAATGGCAGAAGGTTGGATCCAGATAAAATGGGTTGCACTAAGGTCCCATTAAAATCAGTATTAAAAGTTGTGATTTAAGCCTCATAGAATTCCATCAGAACTATATGTGAGTTAGTCTGGATCCAATGCACACTTCCCAGTTTGTCCATTAATGTGCAGATCCTAGAATATTAATTTGGTTCCTTTCTTCTTTCTGTAGCTTATAAGCCTTATGACTCATGTGCCTTTTTAATCTGTGTTCTTTATCAGATCTATACATTTTTTTTTTGTGCAGTGGGGGAGCTGGTTACTCAGTTCATGCATGGTCTGGTTAGCATTACAAGTTTGCTGCCGAAATGCAATTGTCCCCTTTTTCCAATGTACAGAAAATCTAGTTTTACAAAGTTAGTTTTCTTAGGTTACAACTGGGCAACAGGTCTTTCAATAAAATAATCCCTTGCTTTATGTAATAACACTACTCATGATTGTTCATTTGTAACTGAAGTTGCACTGCATTGTGAGCTTTTTAGTTTTCTGTATTTTATTGTTTCTTTCCACATAATTGTTTCTTTTCCAAAAAGTGTTTAAAAATCATAAGCAGTGAGATGTCTTGGCATGAAAGGGTAAGCCACAAAAATATATATTAAGGTGCAGAATGCCAAGCCTGGGGAACCAAATCCAGCCCTCCAGTTTCCCAATACTATTATCTGGGGCCTCACTCTTTTTTCTTTGACCAAACTCACCACTAGAATAGGTCTCTTGAGGACTCAGAAATGGCATTTAGCCCTTCTAAGGCTAAAGGAGGTTCAGTGCTCTTGATGTACAATGTTGAAGATCACAATGTTATCAGAATCTAAGTGGGCAAGCACATTTTGTTTCCCAGTTTCCATGAACAGGTCATTCAGTCTTGGAATAATTCAAAGTGGAGATTCAAATGTGTCACAGCACTTTCTCTCTGATTCTTGGTGTGGCACTTACTACAGGCAGTGCTGTACAAAATGATACTTTTATTTTCCTAAGGACAATATGTAAAACAGTTCAGAGTCCTGCTAGATACATGATGTTACAGAAACAAAAGGCTGTATAATTTCTGCCTTTCATCTTTTGGGCAGCAAATCCTTTTACCTGACAGGGCTTCAGTTCTTCTGACATGAGCCACGGCCCATGGTTAGCATTCTGACCCTTCCCAGCAGGAAGAAACACCAAATTGCAGCTGGATATCTGAAGCTCAAGCTAAATGCTGTCATGCAGGATGAGAGACTATTCAGGGTGTGCAGCTAACTGGAAAGTGGCATGTCTTTCCCTCTCATTAATAGCAGTGTGCACTAATGAGTACAGGTTCCAGCAATGTGGCAAGGAGTGGATCTGATTGTCTGTTGCATCCCAAGAACATTTCTTTACAGCATACATTTGGTGTTTTCTCAGTCTTCTCCAATGTGCTATAAAGCTGACTTTATATCCATGTGCTATTTCAGTTACAATTTCCACTGATGAATGTATGCTTTATCTTGTCAGTTGAATAATGTTCCCTTTTTAAAAGAAAAGTCATCCCTAACCCATTGAAAACACTTTGAAAAATGGGGCTGTATAAGAGCATTGACTTACTGAAGCAACTTTTTGATTTTTTAAAAAGTATGTTTACACAAACAAACAAACACACTTCTTGCCAGCTTTCGTGCTGTGGTTATAGTGTTGGACTGGGTAATAGTGCCAGGCAGAAAAAAGGAGATTCAGTGTGGTGGAGTGTTGGAATGGGGAAACACGACCTGAGGTCATGTTTCCACTTGGTGCTATGTCTGGCTGGGTAACTTTGGGTCACTCACTCTCAGCCTAACTTTCCTCACAGGGTTTTTGTAAGAAACAATCAAATAAGTTCCCCAATCAGTCATGAAGCTCAGTCCATGACCTTGAGCCAGTCACAATCTGTCAGCTGAATACCTCACAGCATTGTTGTGAAGATCAAGGGCTGCATGAAGGCCATATATGCCATCTTGAGCTGCTCGGAGGAAAAGTGGCAGGCAAACGTAATAAATGAATGGAAGCCATAATCCCAGCTATGCAAAATGGGTGTGGTGCAGATATGCTGGTAATCCCAGAAGACTGTGCCATGCCAGTGTACTTTTCCATGTTGTTTATAATAATGAGAAAATGGAACACATTTCTCAAAATCATCTCAGAGCTGTTGCACTCACAGAAGCCAGAAAAATTCAGAAGGGATGATGAAAGTGTTGCTATACCAATGCTCCGAAGGAAGTCTTTCTCTCTTCTGGAAGCCTTGGCAAGCTATGCAGATATAGAGCTGATAACGATGTGTTACAGGGGACAAATATAAACTGTAGGGATGTTCTTCACAGACAACGGCTCTTCAACCTGCTGCCTGAAATGCTGCCAATCTCCTTTTCAACTCCCAGCTATGTTCACAACAACACAAAGAGATAAAGTTCAGCGTCTCATTTCATTTCAACACAGATTTTATTACGAAAGTGCCAAGGATAAGAAAAGACCAATTTGTAGTTTTATTGATCCGAGTAAAGGTCAGGGGCAGATGTGTAGGTCATAGCGTTTCCTCTGAATAGACATGGGGCCATACTGTATCCCAGCTACTTCCTACTATGGAAAATTACGGAGGGATGGGGAAGGTCTTCTTATGTTTTTTAAGCATTAAGGATTGTATTTTAATTCCACAAATATCAAAAGAACTGTGTTCCTTAGATGTGGAGCAAAATTATACTAAAAATAAAGTCCTGCTGGCAGTGTGCATCGGTATGTTTCTGCATGTGGATAAGAAGATTGCTGGAAGAGACACAGAAGCTGCAACCTCTTAGGGAACAATCCTATGCGTGTTTAGACAAAGGGAAAATATCTTACAGTTCCCATTGTCTAGGAGCCATCACTGTCTATATAAGGTACAGGATTGCACTGCTGTTATTTTTAGGTGGTATACAAACATTACAAATGAATAAATGCATACATAAATCTGCCTCGTGGCACAAATGCAGAAAAAGTGGGGAGAGAGAGAGAGAGAGAAGAAAGAGTGTGTGGGTACTGATTTACAGGATACATCCCCTGTGTTTGTGCGTTAGACCTACTGTATTCACAATACTCATTAATTAAGTTGAAAATAGTGATTTACTATACAACTCAGTATTAATTAAATTCACTCTTATCTTCTGCTTCCCTCAGCCATATCAGAAAGTGAGCCGAAAGGTCTTTAATTTTATTCTCAGAGGAGATAATATATTCATTGTAATGACTTACAGAAGATAGTTCCACAATTATGTTCACTTCATTTTTCTGCAATCACAATTTCCTATATTATAGTTTCTAATTAATAGAATTCTTATAGGTGGCCCCTGAAAGGAGTGGGTGGGTGGTTGTGGGGAAGCAGTTAAATCAAGAACAGGCCTGAGAACATTTGGAAACAGATAAAAAGTGGAGAAAGTGGCTCTCACTAGCATCAAACTCCAAGATTAATAATAGTCTTGCAGGCAATTTTGCCTGGAAATCACAAATGTTATGTCAAGGTACCAAATGGATGAATGTAGGCCTGGTTTCCCGGTCAGTCAAAATTCAAGAGGGTCATCTATCAGTAACTCAGTAGAAACTTGAATGACAAGGACCACCATCAATATGGTGTGAGTTAAACCTTCAGTGAGAATGCTGGTTTCATATCATGCAACACAGCACCCTTTTTGGGTAGAGTTTGCTTGAATGGCATTGTTGATGCTTAACACATATTTCTGATACAGCTATGTAATGGAAATCAGTGCCTGGTGAGTAAAGAGACTTTGTTCAGGATGTTTTCTTTCAGGAAATATCACAAGCAATGAGAAGCAGAACACAAGAGGTTCATATGGAGCTGGTAGGAATATTTCCTGGCATTCCCCTGTCCCAACCAGCTGAGACAGTTTTGAGATGTGACTTGCCTAATAGCCACACTTATTAGACTGCATGAAATCTTATAATTAACTAATGGTGTTGAGTGATAGACATTTGCAAAGGGATATCAGGCAACATTAGAAAAAGCCATATCCATATTTCTATGCACTGTCGGGAGTCCCAGTGGCCTTAACATGCACTGCCCTTTTCCTCCAGGCCAGGACTGCACAATTTTGGCCAGTCTGGGAGCCATTCCCTCCCCCTGCCCATTAACTGTGGGCTGTACTGTTATGCTGTGCTCATTGTGTTACAGTGTATGTTGTAGTGTGCCACTGAAATTCAGCAGGAAACCACCAAAGCGGATTAGAATTGACAGCTTTAATTTGTTTTCAAGCCAAATTGGTTAATCTAGGCCTATGTAATCAGCCAGTTACAGAAATTCAACAGCAACTCATTGCAACAGACAGTCATGGGGAGCCTCACTGAAGGGGCAGCAGGAGTATAATGCAGTCTGTGTGTTGCCCACCCCTGCTCTTGGTAATGGCTCAAATTTGACCTAGAGGGTCAAAGCAAGCAAATGGACAGCAATGCCATAACCAGGAAGTAAAGGACCAACTCAGAAAAGCACTCTATGAAGGTATCAAGGAACCACCCCAAAGACAAACAAATTTGGAGCCAACTTTCTACCCTTTCCAGCATTAGAATTCATCTATAGAAACAAGAATCCTTCATTGCATTTGAATGGTTGATAGATCTGGGGTGTCCAGAGCTCTGTTGCACTAGAATGTGTCATGCAGAAAGGGCTTAAGAGGCAGTGGCCTGTCAGTTTCCTAGTCCCCCTGTAATCCAAATATTTAGGAGGTTGCAGTGGTTTCATTAAACATCCATACTTAGCTTTGAAGAATATGTCTGAAAGTAAAAGCGCTTTGGGCATCAACGTTTCTGTCAGGGACACAGATAGGATTTGTGTTACCAATTTATAACTTCAAAAAGGCAGGAATAAAGGCAGAAAAGATGGCTCAGTAACAAAGGGCCTAAGCAGGGACTCAGTGAAAATACATTTTTCCCCTGTTGTAGAATGTGCTATAGAACATCTTGTACTGTGAGACTCTGGGTCATATTAAAAATATGGAAGAAAGTATAAAAGTACCTATCTGTGTAGATCAGAGATGTGGCATCACCAGCCTGTGGGCCAAATTTGGGCTACAAGCCAACCCAACCAGCCTACAAGGACCTTCTCTCCATTAATTACTCCTGCTTCAGATAAGGAGAGCAGAAACTCAGTCACTGGCACCTTCACCAAACTTGGGGGAGGTAACTAGTGGTAGTGAAGTGCCGCAGGGTTCAGTCCTAGGCCTATTGCTCTTCAACAGCTTTATTAATGACTTAGTCAAGGAAATACAAATACTGAGATCTGCAGATGATAGTAAACTGGGTGGAATAGCAAACACCATAGAAGCCAGAATGAAGATAAAAAACGATGCAGGATTTGGAAACACTGCCCTATGAGGAGAGACTGAGAGAACTGGGCATGTTTAGCCTTGAGAAGAGAAGACTGGGGTAGGTGGTGGGAACATGATATCCTTTTATAAGTACCTCAAAGGTCATCACAAACAGGAAGGTCGAGATCTCTTGCTGATACCAGAGTGCAGGACATGGAATAATCAAGTCAAGCTGCGACAACTCAGCTTCAGACTAGATAGCAGAAAACGTTTCCTCACTGTCAGAGCAATACAACAATGGAACCAGTTGCCTAGAGTGTTCATGGGCTCTCCCACACTGGAGACATTCAAAAAGAAACTGGACAGCTGTCTGAATGGGATGGTGTAAACTGGTGTCCTGCAACGGCAGGGGGTTGGACCAGATGGCCTTCATGGCCCCTTCCAGCTCTACTATTCTATGATTCTATGGCAGAGTGGTGCATCTCAAAGTGACAGCCCAGTTGGCTTTGTTCCATCCTTATCTTTTATCCCCATATATATGACATAATAATATTATTTAGTCACTAGCTGGTACTGGATTAAATTGCATCAGGGTGGAGTAGGGAGTTTCCTGTGTCTGTACTGTTCTTGTCTAGTCTCCTGACTGATGTTTTCCCTACAATTTTCATGACATGATATCAGAAGTCATATGTTAAAAGCAAAAGATCCTAGCAAGCCAGAGAAAAGGACACAATTCCCTGCATAAGAAGTTTTCCACTGTAATAATCCTGCAGCAGGAGTTACATAAGGAGAAATATTTGCTTGTTTTTGCCTGGCTGCAAAGCAATAGTGTTAGGGCCAGAACAGATGTTAGTTGAAACCCATATCTAGCATCTGTCTTCTTTTCATGATTTCTCTAAAGTAGGCTCATAGGGGGCATTGGGATCTTAAAAGCACTCCATCAGCCACCCCAGTCTAGATTTTCCTACTTAAACCTACTCCAGAGTAAAATTTACAAAGGAAACAAAGGGGGAGTGTTGTATCTGCCAGGGATAGATGTATGGCTGCCCATGAGTTTACTCCTTTATACTTTGGGGTAAGAAGCCAGAAATTTCCATAAATCCTTACTTTCGCTGAACAGGAATTTAAACACAACTATGAGAGTGCTTGCTTGTTGCACATGTCACCTCCATGAGGAATGTTGCCTTGAGCCCCTGGATGTCTGCATCATGGTGGTGGTCTGGAGTGCTGTACCTTGCCATAACCAGCACAATAACTCTGCTTGTTCTAGAGAATGCTAATCTGGCGGTTCTGACAAGTACTCTTAATTACGTTATGTCTGGATTACTACAATGAGCTCTACATAAAGATGCTTCTGGTGAATGCTTAGGAACTACTTCATTTGGGTGGCCAGGCTATCAACAGATGCTGCATAGAGGAACATTGCAACTCTTCTGTTGACAGCTGCTTCTTGTTCCTTTGCAGACATCTTTCAACCCACTTGTGAGGGTTTTGAAAACCCTCACTGGTTTGCAAGTGGGATATCTGAAGGACTGTCTTTTCTAGCATGAGCCTAACTAAATCCACAAGTTTTATAGTGAAGAAGACAACTGGTCCATCTATGTCAATAATGACTAGCAGAGGTTCTCCAGGATTTCAGGCCAGATTCTTTCCTAACTGGGATCTTCTGAAAGCAAAGCTTGTACTCTGTGTATCCTAAAACCGCCTAAAATGTGCTTAGTTGGTCTAAAGAGAGGGCCTTTTGGTGGCTATACCTAGGATCTGGAATTCCCTTCCAAGAGAAGTCTTCTCTTGTGGCATTCTGTGATTTGGTTTTAAAAAATACCTTTTTGGGAAGGTAATTAGACTGTAAAGTTCTGTCCTCCTGAAACTGGAAGTGTGATCTATTTGGTTTTTGATTTTATTAGTAAAGCGTTTGCCTTTAAAATAATTTTGCTGCTTTTGTCTGTCACTTTCTGCAGATGTTTGAACATTTTAGGTTTGTGCCTCCTTCAGACCTTGCTTCTCCACATGAAGTGGGCAGGGATGGGGACATTGGGGGGCAGTCTCCCCAATGCAGTCATGTCCTTCCCCAAGTTTTGCTCTCCCTTGAGCAGGCTGAATACCTCCATGAGGCTTGTTGGAAGCCTGATATGAAAAAGTCTGTTTGGCCAAGCCTTGCTGTTCCTTGTTCATGAACCTCACCTCTTTAAATCTAGCAGCATCTTTAAAAGGGTAGAAAATAGCTCTTCTTCAGGAGGTCTCATGCCCTTTTGCTGCTGCTGTTGCTGCCTTACTGCCAATGACTTTTCTCCGTGAATTTTTGGCATCCTCAGCACAGCAACCAGCTGCTTGTGTTATGGTTTCCATGGTGACTGGAGCATGATGTAAAGGTGGTGGTGGGAGGTGTGGGAGGAAAGGAGTGAAGCGGTGGAGGCTTCTCTGCATGTGAATGAATGAAACTGGGTGAAGGGAGGAGGGGAAGGAGGAAGAAGAGGAGGACAGGAGGAAATAGAGACAGGAAAAAGGGCTGACAAAGTTATCACTGTGTCCTGTCATTATTACCACCATGTTATTTGTGTCACACAAATCCAAGAACAAAATCCAGAGGGATGATACTATAGAGTTTGTTCTGTAAAACAATACACACACACCTGTGAAATACAGCTTTCTTATTACAGGTTGTCATGTTGACCAGATTATTTCTAGAAGCTGTTTCTCCCCCCACCCCTTCACACCCCGCCGCCACTCCATCTCTCCCTCTTTCTCTCTCTCCCTCCCTCTCACACACAGATAGATATCCCTACCTCTGAGCTCTGATTTAAACTGTGAGGAGCATAGGAGGACGCCTTATAGTGAAGGCAGTTGGTTCATCTATTGTCAACACCGACTGACCAAGCCTCTCCAGGGTTTCAGGCCAGATTGTTTCCTAGCTGAGACCTTCGGAAAACAAATCCTGTGATCTGCTGCAAAGCTACAGTATCCATCCAAGCCAGAATATTTCAGACCATTAGGAATGCATGAAAATTTTGTTCTTCTGCAGCCCATGTGAGTGTGCCCTGTTCATACCCCCAACCTTTTCTTTCAAAACATTTGCGAATTCTCGAATATTCACTTGCATTCAAAAACTAGGCAGATTTTGATAAGAAAAAGTTCACCACAGCACAACTTTAAAATGTTTCATGATTTAGTCTGTAGGGGATGTTTTTTTAAAAAAATTGAAGAGTTTTTGTACAACTTTGCACATTTGATTGCATTCATTTGCACTATTTTTCCATTTGCATGAAATGAAAAGATTACAACTGCTGGCAGACCAACACTTGCATGATGCTATCGGTCCGTGCATCTCTCTGTCTGTTTGGTTAGAGCAGCATGCTGCCTTAAGTGTGTAGGTGTCTCTACTGAGTCCTTCCTCCTGATAAATCTATGGGGTGCTTTGTCTGGTAAACCACTGCTGTCCCAGGAGCCACTGCTGGCTTCAGGCCTGTGGAGGCTCTTAGGCAAGGCACCCTCAGTGTGCCCCTCTAGGGAGTCTATGTGCTCACCACCATTTCTCCTCCCTCTTCTTCTCTTCCTCCTCCTCCTCCTCCTCGCTGCCAGGCAGTACATCTACTGAACCTCCTCAGCACCCTGTGGTTTGGGTCTCAGTGCAGTCAGGTGAACAAATAGGGGCTAGCACCCTAACTATGGAATGCGCTCCCCAGAGAGGTCTGCCTGGCGCCGTCATTGTATGTTTTTCGGCGCCAGGTTAAGATCCTTTTATTTAATCAATATTTTAATATGTTTTAATATTGAATTTTATTATTGTATTTTATTAATTTGCAGCCAGAGTGGGTCATCAATTTATTTATGCTGTTAGCCATCCAGAGACGTTAGTAATTGGATGGCATACAAATTTTATAAATAAATAAAAAATAATAATAAATAAATAGTGATAAACAGGCTCTTGTCATTTGGTCCCTGTTGGGATGTGGTCCCCAGCAATTGCCCAACCGTGGCTACCCTTGATGGGGAAAGAGGCTATGTGGCAGACACCTACAAGATGCAACTTTCACATTATAAGTCTTCCATTGATCATAAGTCTTCCATTGATCACATGCTTTTGTCAGAAATCTTCCATGATCGTGAATAGGGAAGTATGAGAATTTTAATTTGCTTTGAATATTACGTACATTTGCTCCATTTGCATTTTCGAACATGAAGTCAAGTTCATTGTGTGGGGGGGGGGTGGGGAGGGGAGGAGAACATGGTCCTGAACTTGTATCTGAGTTTGGAAAAAAGTGTTATTTAAAAATATGCACTTTAAAAAGAACATTAAAGCTGATATATTTTCATGCTTTAGTACATGGAAGAAACAAAAGCATTTTGAAAAGTACACTCATCTTGTTGAACTAAAAGGGAAAACATACCATAATTAAAAATATGAGCAAGGTGGAACTCAGAGAAGCTCAACAAGTTGGATCGTCACTTATTACCCAGTCCCTAGTCATGAAGTGTATTTCCAGTTGCTTCACTTGTAGCGTTAGCCTGTGGTTATGAAAGTTAGGATGAATGAATCTGTCAAGTTCAATCTTGTGCAGGTCCTCTTTTTCCCACAGCTACATTAATTCTGACCTGGTTCTGTATCCGACTGCATGCAAAGAAATCTGTGTAAATTGGATTGCATGCACAGAATCTGTATGCCTTTTATGTTGCATTTTTCTCAGTCTGCACAAACGTTGTGTGCATTTTTTCACATCTACACAGTTTGACGTGCATGTTATCATTAACTAAAGTTTCTTTGTGTATATTTTTGAAAAAGCATTGTGAACTCAGAAATGAACAAATATTTGCTGCAACTCCCATTTATTCAGTTCTGGCATGTATAAATTTGGTAATCCTGCATTAAAAATTAAGACCCAACACACTTCTCATCCTCCCTATTCAAAATAGTAGGTATACATAATTCAAAATTAAATTATTTTAATTATTTAAAAAAAATAAAGTATACATGATGTATAAAGTGAATCAGTGGCTTGTGCAGAGAGGCTGTGTAACCTTTCCAATATATTTACAGCTCAAAATTGCCTTCGCAACCCTTTATTCATCTATTGGATGAAGAGTAAATGGCTGAATAAGTTCCTCATATCTGTTGGGAGACACAGTCCTCCTCCCAATTAAACAAGCTGCTCCAGAGTTTCTTTTTACAAGGCTTTATTGTTACTTGTCCCTATTATTGCACATCTCTGTGTTCATGCAGAGAGTCCTCTCTAACACTTCTCAGTCTTCCTGCTTATACCCTTTTCTTCTGCAGCATCCCAGAGGCAGGGTGCTGTGGTACCCCACCTGCCAGCTCTTCCTATTGCCCCATTAACTGACTCTCCCACCTGTGTGGTCTCCTAGCAACTGGTATCACCTTTTCAGGAGAATGGACCTCTATATCTGACAGACTGCTCAACTCCTGGCACAAACCCTGCCCAGCTCCCAAGTCCTCCTCCTATTCTTTCATTGGTAGATTGTGCTCTCTTCAGCCTGACTGTTAGCACAGCAAGAGGTGAAGTTATCTCCCCATTCCCATGGGATGGCTGGCCGTCACCTCCACCCACCTGGAGTAACCCATTTTTTTCTCCAGATGTTACCTGGCCTTGATCTGATACTGTATTTTGCTGACATCCCCGAACCCTTCATCTTCACTTTCTGAACTCATAATCCCATTGAAAATATAAACTGGTTGTGTGCACTCTGGCACCTTTCCCCAGAAAAACACACACTCACGCACACACATCAATATCTTCCCATGAGTAAAGAAAAAATACAAGAGAGGATGATGTGAACATAGAAAGTAGCCTTATACAGGTCAGATTATTTTATCTCTCTTGCTCAAACCCACCTATCCATTCTATGCCCCTCCAGGCCTCGGGAAGAAAAAGGCTATGTAATCCTTCTCATAGAAGGGAGGAGTGGCCTGGACATGTGCCCCAGTGGGTCCATGGTCCTTGATCTTTGCTGCCTGTCCCCAAGCATTTTGATCCTGTGCTTGCCTGTTTTTCCTTCCTGGGAGGAACAGAAAGGTGAATGTGAAGAGGGAGTGAGAACCTCTTGTATGTTGGCATGAGAAAGAAAGGATATTAGGAATCCAAAAGGAAGAAAGGATGAAAAGGAACATAAAAAAGAGTGGAGAAAGGAAAATAACTGGAGATCTAGCCACCAGTCAGTTTCCACCATGAGGAGAATGACCCACTTTTTTCTTTAAGATTGAAGGTGAGCATTTTCTTGGCTGTGGTGTTTCCGAGCCAAGGAACTGATGGTCAGGCTTATCTCTCCATCTTGCTTGGGAAACAAGGCAGTCACAAGCATGGTGCCAGGAAAGGCATTGATGGCCAAAGAATGGAGTCAGGCTGGCATACCTGGACTGGCTGTCTAGTCCCTTCTGGCCTAGTCTCTTCCTGGTATGCCTCTGTCTGGGCACCTGTGCTTCAATTTCAGTTCCCATCCATGCTCAGTTGGCTAGTTGCAATGCACCTGGGTTCTACTTCAACTGGAGTGAGGTGCTCCTTTTTGGATCCATGAACATTGCTAACTGCAACAAAGTTTACTTTGAAGTAAGCATACATGTACAGGGTTGTAGCCTTAATCTGAGCTAGAGGCCTGCCTCAGAAGCTGTTTTTAATTACCAGATTTATGGCACAAATCTATTTAAACATACTCAGTTTTAGCTCAGTGTGTCAGATTATGCAAATTCATTTGCAAATGTAAATTAGTATATGTGAAGTTGTGCACTTTTTGTGTTATGAACTTAAGCCCTGGATCTTTTAGGTACCAAGTGTCACCACAGTGCAAAGCAGGTGCTCTTTCACTGAGTTGTGTCTTCCCACCCTCACATCTTGATACCAAAGCCTCCAGGAGGCAAAGGAGCTTGCAAACCCCTTTGCTTTACTCAGATGCAATCTGTTCAGGTTGCTTAAAAATGTGAAGGAAAGAATTACAGAATTCTGTGTAATGTGTACTTTGAGCCAGAGAGAGATACACAGCACACGGGAGCACCAGATGGTCCAAAGCCCCTGCTGCTTGAATACTTGTCTGCTTCCTTCAGCCTCTTCCACAGCATGCCAGATCTTCTCTGTTGGCTGCCCATTTGGATGAACAAGGCCATGCTTTCAGAAATTAGAAGGAAATTGGTCAAGGAAAGGCTGTTCTTTACTCCTGCTCAGGAATGAGTCTCTTGCTGTTTGTACTTGCACATCTTAAACATGTATGTGCTATTTAAGCACATACATATGTTCGCTTGCAGAATAAATAAGCAGGGCATATGCATCCTGTCTTTATGCCTGAACGACTGGAAAAGCACTGTGTGTGTGTGTGTGTGTGTGTGTGAGAGAGAGAGAGAGAGAGAGAGAGAGAGGGAAAGCGCACAAAGCCTGACACATATGAATTTTGGATCCCAGGGCTGCTCAGTGGCAGAGCACCTGCTTTGCATGAACAGGAGGGCTAAGGAAAGGCTGTATTAAGTCCTGTAGAGGTGCTGCCAGTCAGTGTTGTCAATACTGGGTTGAATGGACCAGCTTCCTATTTTATTTTGCTATGCTTCAGCCAGAGAGGCACAGAAGCATTTAAAGCAGGAGAACCTTCACATAGCACTTTTTTTTCTGTGACCTGCAAGACTGGCTCAGATACCTATGATCTGTACAAGGCAGCTGTATCACTGTAGGGCTCATTCTTCTCATTCTCATCTCACTGAGTTCACGCTCTGTCCTGAGTTTCATTGCCTCATCACATGCAGCTTTCTGTCTAGATTCTGCAGAGACACAGCTCACAACTGACCTTGTCAGCTTTACTTTCTCCATCCTCTATCCTTAATTTTCTGTTTTGCAACCCTTGGGCACGCTCAGCCCAACCTAGTTATGTATAAGGATTCGATGAAATGGTGCTTTTCCTGGCAGATAAGGGAAATGTACTACCTTTCATGTCAAACTCTGCTGCTGCCCTCGATTTTCACAGTAGGGTATTTATTGAGAATGACTGATGAATCTACTACAACCTGAGAAATCTTGTGGGTTGTAAGGAGACAGTAAGCAATAGTAAGTGACAGCACATGGCTTCAATCATTGCTGCCATCCGTGCACCACTTTCACTTGGCACCCAGCCTGCCTTTAATGGAATGTGACCCACATCTGGGAATGAGCTCATCTCTGTAATCCACTTAGCAGAATTGTATGAGCAACACTCTGATGCTAGGGCTACTGTCCATCTTTTGTAAGCAATTACATTCCCAGTATTGAGCTCACAAGAAGTACATGTGATTCATTCCTTATTACATTTTGAAACTGTTTTGCAAGGGACCCACAAAGCTTCTAAGAGAATAATGCTACGGTCTTGGATGAGCTCCCTGGGGTCCATAGGAGGGCTCAGAAAACCCCTTCTGAGTGTAGAGATGGTGCTCTGACTTCAGAAGGGAGAGCTGGAGATCCAATTCTCACCTCCTCTCTCTTGCAGTCTATCTAGTTGAATACTCAAAGATGGGAAGGCAGAGAGGCAAAGATGGTGGCCGTACTTCTTCTTGCCCTGCTAGTCTTGAGTTGGCAGGACATAGGAATGGTGGAAGCCTCTGAATTCAGGGGCTTTCAAGCAGTGAGGGAGAAGTCCATGGCTATGTGCCCTAAATCCTTTTCATATTGCCTCCAAGGAGCTGTAGTTGCCATAAACAACCATACTGGAGAAACTCAACAACATTCCTTCTCCCAAAACAAACATTCCCCTCAGTCCAGGAACAAGGAGGTGTTTTGATTCTGGTCCACATAGAACATTAGCTATAAAGAAGAGAATTGATCTGAGTCATGAAGGTCATTCTAAACAAAAGATGGCTTGGCCAGGTGGTCTGGTTAAAGTAAATGCTGGGAAGTCTGATGAAAGTAAGGAGTGAATGTTAACAAACTTATGTCCATGCACATACTTTTACAGCAATGAATGAGAGCTTCAGTATATGTAAGCAGTATGCTATGCCAGTTTTGAGCATGGACCTACAAGGTTGCTGTCTTTGGGTTTCTGGTCTGTTGAATACCTATGCAAATGTTTATTATTTATTTGAACATTCTGAGCTGGCAAAAATATGGGGAAAATTATGCTTGATGTATACTGGTGTTCTGAACCGGGTAATTATGCATTTTGGTAATCACAGAAAACACAAGAGGCCTTTCCCATCAGAGTGTTTAGGATGGCTACTTATGAATTGCCAAACAGGAAGGCAGAAAAGGCCAGCAATTTGCACAAAAAAATAACATGCTAATTTGTATGCATAGATGCGAATTTAGAAATAATTATTTTAACTAAAATTGAAATGTGGTATATATCACCATAAGTTGGAAGACTGTGACGAGGGACCTGTGTGTCTATCCGTTTGCTCTGCTTTTTTATGCTGTCAATGGACAACCATCCTTATGGTTCTTTATCATTAAACTGGAATTGTACAAGATAGTCCATCAAAGAGAGGACAGCATTGAATAGACTGATCTCTTGCAGCCTTTCAAATTGTCCTCTTTAAATGGAGGACCCTAGCTTCCAGCATTATCTTTCCTTCTCACATTTGAAGGGATAGGGATACTGCTAACAGGTTCCTTTTATCAGAAGGAAATGGGCCAATAGTTATTTTTTGCTGAATTTTTCAGAGTTTTGGATATTGGAAAATATAAAAATTTCTTAAATGCCTGTGTACATAAAATTACAGCTGGTGAGGTCTGAAGTCAAGTTTTGCTCTGTGGTTATCAAGGAACCTAGAGTGTCCTTATTCCAGAGCAGCAACCTTAGTGCTGCTAGTCCTTAGTTTCCACACTGACATTCCAAAAGGAAGCATGTTCATAGAATCATGGAACAGCAGTGTTGGAAGTCTGAGGAGGCCTTTATGGTCATCAAGACCAACCCCTGCTCAATGCAGGACACTAAGTTAAGACATCCCTAACCACCTCTTAAATCTATGCAATGTGGGAGAGCACACTACCTCCCTAGGTAATACAGTCGGGAATTGTTTCCTGATGTCCACCCCGAATCTGCCCTCTGTAACATGAGCCCATTATTCCATGCCTTGCACTGTGGCATCATTGAGAAGATATTCTGTCCCTTCTCTGCGTGAAAACTTTCAAGTATTTAAAAAGTGCTAGCATCTCTCTCCTCAGTCTTCTCTTCACCAGTTCTTTCAATGTTCCCCATAGGGCTTTGTTTCCTGGCCCTGATCATCTTTGCTGCCCTCCTCTGAACTTTTTCCAGTTTCTCTGTCTCTTTCTTGAAGTGTGGTTCCCAGAAATTGACAAATATACAAGACATATTTGTGATGAATTAGTGATGAATTGAGAAGAACCAGTACCTCACATGGTACCTCATACTACTATTAATGTAGCCCAAAATAGCATTTGACTTTTTTGAAGCACAAAAACTCAATAGCACAAGCAGTGGGTGCTGTTTGCATAGTGGTTATCGATGCAGCTTGCCGTTTGTGGATGGACATCATTGGCTGCTGCTAATAGTTCCATTTCTGCATCAGTCTGTGACTTTTTTAATCTGCATGAAAATTGGCATGCATTTTAATACTAAATTTCCCTTAATATGGGCATTTTAGAAACCGTTTTTGATTGGAGAATTGCACCAAAATTAAGAAAAGTGCAAAAAGTGATAGATCAACATGCATACTATTTTGCAAAGTTATATTAGTTTTTATTAGAAATCCTAACCAAATTAATCTCTCCCATTCCTAGTCTGGAACCCCCATAAAATTCTATGAATTGTGGTAGGGTGATTGCATTACAGAAGCCTCATCTGGCAGCACTCAATGTTTGATAATACTTTGTGAAATATGCTTTATTTGATCTGAATATAGGAGAGAGAACAAAAATATAAAATAAATGTCCATAGTCTTTCTGTCTTAGTATTGTACTAATCTTCCTGTGTCTGTATCAGTGAGTTTAATGGGATTATTTAAATGACCTGGACGTGTAGAAAGGAAAATGTAGTTATAGTAGCAAACAATTATCTAGAATTAGAACCTTTCACTTCCAAAGAGAAAGCAAGGAAAGAATTTCTCTAATTTGTAGAAGAAGGATGACTAATGGATAGAACAGTAGTGAATTTACGAAATTATTATAGATAAATTTCTATCCATCCCCTTCCTCCTGGATGAAACCTGCCCATCTCAGTTTAAAATGGGCTGAATCTTTCTGAAGAATGTTCAAGACAGTAAGTTTTTTTAGTATGTACCAAAACACCATTGTGTCTAGAGCAGAATACCACCATCGTCTGCTGGTTTTGTTTTTCCAGATTTAGTGAATTGTGGAAGCCATGGAAGACTCCTAATTAAAATTATTTCCAAATCTCCCAATGTAGGGTTCTGAAAAGGAGTCCTGAAAGTCCGACACTCTCTAATTCTGGAAATGGTAGGTTAGTAGTTCTTCAAGTAAGTGATTCAGATGGAATTAAAAAAAACCCTCTGCATTTTCCAGATGCAATATTTATTTATTTATTTATTTATTTATTTATTTATTTAGACAACTTATATGCCGCCCCATCGCATGAGCCTTGGGGCGGCTTACAATCATTAAAATCCTGTATAAAATGCAAAAAAATAATCAAATAAATAAAATACATAAAATAAAATAGTGGAAACAGCCTAGTCAATTTAAAACCAACAAATAAACCATTAACAGTTAAAATAGCATTTAAATAAAAAGGTCTTGGCCTGGCACCGAAAAACAAATAACGACGGCGCCAGGCGGACCTCTCTGGGGAGCGCATTCCATAGGTTGGGCGCCACCGCAGAGAAAGCTCTCCTCCGAGTACTCACCCTCCTAATATCCTTCATGGAGGGTTCCCGGAGAAGGGCCTCTGTCACTGATCTCAGGGGGTGGGAGGGCATATATGGACGCAGGCGCTCCTTTAGGTAACCAGGGCCTAAGCCATTCAGGGCTTTGTAGGTGATAACCAGCACCTTGAATTGGGCCCGGACTTCAATGGGGAGCTAGTGGAGCTGACGGAGGACTGGGGTTATATGAGAACAATGCCCAGTCCCCGTCAGCAGCCTGGCAGCTCTATTTTGCACCAATTGAAGTATCCAGACCGTCTTCAAGGGCAGCCCCACATATAGCGTGTTACAGAAGTCTAATCGGGAAGTGACCAATGCATGTGTCACTGTTGCCAGGCAGTCGTTCTCCAGGTAGGGATGCAGCTGATGGATCAGCCGAAGCTGAAGGAAAGCACTCCTCACCACCGCTGTCACTTGAGCTTCCAACAATAGCTCTGGGTCGAGGAGCACTCCTAAGCTGCGGACCCTGTCCTTAAGAGGGAGTGCATCCCCATTCAGGACAAGGTCAAAGTCCCCCATCCCAAAGCCCGATCCACCTACCAACAGGACCTCCATCTTGTCTGGATTGAGCTTCAGTTTATTGGCCCTCATCCAGCCCATTACCTCGGCCAGACACCAGTTCAGTACAGCCACTGCCTCACCTGGATTGATAGAGAACGAGAGGTAGATGATTCCGCAGCCCACACCTCCTGATGACCTCTCCCAGTGGTTTCATGTAGATGTTAAATAGCATGGGGGACAAGATGGAACCCTGTGGAACTCCATGGCATAGCTGCCATGGCGCAGAGCTATAGTCCCCCAGCACCACCTTCTGGAATCGGCAATGCTCAGATCTCCATTGGTGAGTTTAAATTAGATCAACCTTCTGTTTAATTCTGGTAACTGATGGTTTTTTTAAACACTGCTTGATCTGAGCAATAAAAAACCCTACACTTCCCATAGTGTTAGAAAAGTGTAAAAGCAATTAGGGAGAAGAAACTGGTTCCTGGAACTAGTACGGGGAGCTTGCCACTCTTTCGCTGCAATAGCATCACTATCCGCCTTGGCACCAGGCTTCTTGGGACCATGCTGCTTTCTCCCATAGGACCCTGAATCATACGATATTTAGAGGAGGTGACACCATCATCAGAGGCATGTTTGGTGGGATCACCAAAAACAACGCTGGAACTCTTGCCAACTCTTTTTTATTTTCCCAACATTTTAATATTTAATTGGTTTTATCTTTGATTTTATAATTAATCGTAAGATGTGATGTGTTGTTTATTGGTATGTTGGTTGTTGTTGTTTTTTATTTTTATTTTTTGGTAAGACCGTGGATGACATATAAAAACTTTAAATAAATAAGGGAGGCTAGGTTGACCCCTTTGTTGTTTTTCATCAGCAGGCAAATGGGTTTTCATTGAGGTGACATGTGAGTTTCTCCATCGTTGAAGGGAGGTTTCAAGTTGTTGGTGTCATTTATGTCTTTATTTTTTGTAGTGTTCTAATGATTTGATTAATTAATTAATCAATCTGTTTCAATGCTATGTTTAACCTCAAATTTAGTTTTAATCTGTATTCCATTTTCATTGCTTTGAGCACCATTTTTTTCCAGAAAGGCAGGATATCAAATTGACAAATGAATACATAAATAAATGAGAGGGCTGGCACTCAGTCAGGGCAAAATTCAGAGAAGTGGAGGTTGGGCATGGTTCAGAATGGCTTAGGGAGTTTTTGAACATATCTCCTCTCCTCCTAGTTTTCGCAGTTCTTCACCATCAAAACCCTGTCTCTCCAACCCCATGACTTTAGCGACAAGGCTGGAGCTGCAGTCTGGGAGGCACTGCTTTGGGAGAAAGAGGCTGAATTTGTTGTGGTAGCTCAATTTTAAAAAAATACTGTTTAAAATATTGTATTGAAATGTTATGTTGCTTGATTTTTTTGTATTTTTCTGAAGCATATAAATTGTTAACTGTATGAGGAAATTCAGCTATTGGGTGGTATAGAAATGAAATAAATGAAAGGAATGGATGCATGTATGTATGAACATGTGCTAGGTGGGTGGTTATAGTGCAGAGTATCTACTTCTTAGAAAACTATGCATGAATGTAAAGGAAAAGCTATAAATTCAGGTTTGTTGGGATTAATATTAAATGAATTTTGCTCAGAAAAACCCTTCAGGAGCTAATAATCTATGAAGTCTTATTTGGATGTGAGATATATATGAAGTAAGATAGGTATCTTTGTCTTTCATACTGAAGAAGAGAAACACCTATGCTACTGAACTCATTTACCACTGTGTTTATTAGACATAATGGTCTATAATTTGATAGGAACTGCTTGTCTCATTTCATGAAGATCAGAACAACAGTGTTTGTATCCCTGCCATAGGTATGGAGACAGTGAATCAAATAATAATTTTAAAAGCTGATGACCAATACCCACAATTCTCAATTTCATTAAAATGGGTGGGGAACTTCAGCCCTAGGGACTATATCTGGCCCTTTGAGTTCTGCAGAAAGCCATAGCTGGGTGGCTTCTCAGCTGTTTTGAAGTACTTCCAAATTTTAATAGGTTTTGATGCCTCTCCTAAGGTTATGTTGTTCTTATGTGCAGCCAAGTCACCCTTGACTCACGTCTACCCTATGAATGAAAGCCTCCAAAACATCCTGTCTACAACAACCCTGCTCTGCTCTTCTAAGTGCAAGGCATCTCATATTTGGTTTTCCTTTACTACTTCTGTTTTTGACTTTCACTAGCATGATGGTCTTCTTCAGTTCCTTCTCATGATGTACCTCATTTTTTCATTTTTGCTTCTAGGGAAAGCTCTGGCTTGATTTGATCTATGACCTACTCATTCATCTGTGGTCCAAGGTATTCAAAAAGCACTCCAACACCATGTTTTATTATTTCTAGGATAATAGTTCTGTTGGTACCCTGTTTATTCCAGGTGCTTTTTCCCTTCCAAATGCATTCACAGTAGTTTTCACTTCGTTTTCTTTCTAATATTGCAGGTTCTTCCTCATAGGATGCCTCTTCAAAGGTGTATGTCAACTTTTTATCGCTTTTGTATAGTTCTGTATATTCTTTCCAGCTTGTCTTTATTTTCTCTTGGTCAGATAGTATGTTTCCCCCTTGGTTTTTCAGCATTCTTAATCTAAGTTTGAATTTCCTTTGAATTGTTGGCTCATTGGGAAGACATCTCTTGTTTTTCCCCTGTTATTATTTTCTATTCCTTTACATTGCTCATTGCAATAGTGCTTTTTGTATCTATATAACAGTTACCGAGAAGTTGCATTCCAGATTCTGACCCTATTTCTATAACCCTTTGCTCTGCCTGTACTTAACTGGACTTTTCTTTGATGATGATGTCTAGTGACTGGGTCTACCTCTTCAAGAGGTGGGAGTTACCCATCAGAAAAGGAATCCATTTCAACATTCTCTGCCTCAGGAGGCTCTCCCATGGCTGAGTGGACTGGTCCCTTTGTCTGTCCATGGGCTAATTTCCCCCATCTATTTCTGGTAGATTTTCAGGATCTTGAATCACAGCAGGGGTTTGAACCATTTCAAAAACAGTCTCATCTTTGAAATCTGGGTCGACAGTTCCACCAGAATGAGTAGTTTCCTTTGTGTGTGTCTGAGATCTGCACATGACTGAGTGTACCTGTCCTTGTCTGTGAAAGATCCTCCATCTGTGCCCCCTTCAACTCCCATTGCTGCCCTTCAGGCCCTTCTGGACCAGAGTGAACTATTTCAGTGGGCTACATGAGCATGTCTGTAAGGCAGATCCATCCTGCAATGATGCATTCACCATGCTCTGAATCCACTCAGTCCCTTGGTTGGCTTTAATTAGCCATTATGGGCAAAGGTTGCCTTAATGAGCACCTTTCTGGTTTCTTGGGCTGCAGCTACTGAAACAGATCCCACAGAAATGCTACAGATGGTGCATTAGTGCATGCCAAAGATAAAGCAGAGGAGAACAAAAATGAAATTGGAAACATACAGATTTGCTTAAGTGGATGCATTTATTTACTGCTTGGATAAAATAAGATTCTTGGGGTGGGCTAGGGATAGACAAACCCAAAAAGTAAAAGCATTTTTAAGCATCCTATTTGGTGCTGGCCATTTCAGTATGTTCTAAATGATGCAGATCATGTGACTTTTGGGCTTTCAGACCTTGGAGGAGCTCCCTTGCCCCCTGTCTAGGCATCAGGTCAAATAACAGGCAGGAGAAGGAGAGAGACTGAGCCTCTTCCTCTGTTGCAGGATTACCTCTCTGGCAATTAGAACTGAGCAAGATATGAATGATGACATGCACCACAGTTGGACTGTCATATGCTGCTTGGTGACAAATATTTTAAACGAGAAGTTCTATGTACCACTACCTTGCACTTCTTTGGAATAGTGTTTGACCAGTCCCTTCCTGTGGTTGTCTAAGTGACAGACAATAAAAGTCACATAACCCTTCAAGTAAAGTGTCAGGGTGCTGAAACTGAGTTTTGATTTTTTAAAACTGGAGCTCAGTAATACCAAATGGCTATAGGAAGTTGGAGGTACTAATGCACACTAACAGAACGGACTGCATTAAGAGAACTACTGCTTCCAAATCACGTGAGGTACTGGTTCCTCTTTTAGGCACTGGAGTACTGTGTCCAGTTCTGGGCACTACATTTCAGGAAAGATGCAGAGAAACTGGAAGAAGTTCAGTGGAGGTAAAGGAGACAATCTGGGGACTGGAAACAAAGCCTTATGAGGTGAGTTCAAAAGACCTAAGCATGTATAGCCTGGAGAGAAGACTGAAGAAAGATACAATAGCACTTTTCAAGTACTTGAAAGGCTGTCTCACAGAGGAGAGCCAGGATCCCTTTTCAGTCATGCCAGACTTCAGGATATGAAATAATGGGCACAAGCTACAGGGTACCAGATTCAGACTAGACTTCCTGACTGTTAGTAGAATAGCAATGGAATTTGTGGGCTCTGCCACACTGGAAGCATTCAAGAGGGAGTTGGACAGCCATCTGTCAGGGATGACTTAACTTGGTATCCTGCACTGAACAGAGGGTGGTCTCAGTGGTCTTATATGCTCCCTCCAACCCTGAGATTCTATGACTTCCCACCTTCCTCCAATGGTAATTCATGGAGGCAATAAGCAATATGGTCTATAGTTTCCTTTTCTGTTTGCTCACGCCAACTGCTTCAGTGACTCCATCTAGCCACCTCATCCTCTGCCATCCCCTTCTTCTTTTGCCATCTATTCCCAGCATTAGGCTCTTCTCCAGTGAGTCCTTCCTTCTCATTAGGTGGACAAAGTATTTGAGTTTCATCTTCAGTATCTGGCCTTTCAAAGAGCAGTCAGGGTTGATCTCCTCTAGGACTGACCAGTTTGATCGCCTTGCAATCCAAGGGACTCTTCTCCAGTACCACAACTAATTTTAAATAATGAAAAGTTTAGTAAAAAACATAATAGTGTAAAAAAGTAATGCCGAAAGGGCCAGCCATTAGATATAACTAGAATTTTATGCCAAGGTTTTTAAAATGTTCTTATCAATACTGTAGCTTTGGTGGTCCCATTTATGTAGGTATATTTAACTTTCAATGTTTCTAGGCATGTGGGGGAGCAAAATAGAAACAACAAATAAGCAAAACTTATTTGGCAATAAGTTTTTTTTTTTTTTTTTTTTTGCCACATATGAATCTCTGGAGATCTTTTCTGAGTGAGGCACCTTTCTTGCTGTGGATTAGAGTTAATCACTTGTTGCCAGAAGGATGTAGTCTTAGCATACACATTTGTTATTCAATGAAACCAGCGACAGATTAGATGAGTCCGATGAGAGCACACTTTTAATTATCAGAAGATTCCCAGTTCTTAACACTTTTAAAACCAACCTACAGCCAAAGAGAAATAGTATGGTATAGATACACTTGAAATTAGAATTTCACATAGTTTGTAAAATATAGCACTAGGTGGAAGCTGTGTTGGGAAAATAAGATTTTGCTGTTTTCCCAGCATCGTTCAAGGTGCTGGGAAAACAGGTTGAAAATTGGGTACCCTAAGGAAGGCCTGCATGCTCCATTGATTCTCTGAGGCTCTGCTGTGAATTCCTTGGCTATCCGAGGAATAGTAACAGCAACAAAAATTGGCACCTTTTGGTTGGATTGTTTACCCTTCTGTAGTCAACTCAGCTCTCTGCTGTGACATGAACAAGTAATAAAATAAAGCAATGCACCTACAAATTAAGAAAAACATGGAACAGTGAAACAAAATATGTGCGTATTTAATTCAACAGAGGTCAATTCCATAGTGATAAAAATAAATTTTATACTTTCAAACCATAATTTATTAAATTATTTTAACTGTAAGTATTATGTCAAATTATTGAATAGTTTATGGAATATTCTATCTTTTGCTGTTTTGTAAAACTGGCATGAATAGCACCATCATGGGCTGCCAGTAAGGATTATTATTATTTTATTATTATTATTATAACATTTCTATGCCGCCCCTTGCCGAAACCTCGGGGCGGCTTACAACACGATAAAACTTGAAGTAGGTAACAGGTAGGGAATTATATCATGGTTTGGAACTGGGCTGGTAATCCTTGTCTTACGCCAGATGGTGCATATTCAATCATCAGCTCATCATTCTTCCATCATGGAAATAGAGAAAGTCTTACATGGAATCCTCAGATGGCTACCAATCCAGGCACTGAACTGATCAAGGTCAGTGTAGCTTCAGCAAGGTTGTTGCAGCCTGTGCCCTCCAGCCATGACCTCCACGAAAAGTCAACCTATCATAGGATTCAATTCAACAAGTTAAAATGTAACATTAGTAATTGCTTGTGTTTGACAGCATTTCCTTGAGAAGACATTAGTCATACCATATACTTTTTCCTCCTTTTGACTCCTCTAGATTTGGAAAGAGCTTATTATATGACATAGAAAATAGCAGTATAACTGTACATTATTATTTGCTCATGCTCTGATGTCTTGATAAAACGTTTGACAATGGTAAATGTGTAACCACTAATCTATTTTTTATAACTGCTTATCATTTGAGGTTCTTGCTATATATCATCAGATAAATAGCTGTTAATGAGATCAAAAGTGTTACCTAAAATATCTGTAAGACACTGCTGTTACTTTGAATGCTGAAAGCTAATAGCACAATCCTAATAGCACAATGCAGAAGCAAGCCCATTGAGTTCAGTGGGGATTATAACCAGGTAACTATGCAAAGTACTGCCACCTTCACAATGCAGAAGTATTGTGTGGCTCAAGATTAGATTCATCAGGATAAGTGCACAGGGTATCAAGTGTTACTATGGCTTTAACTAGGAACATGTATTCCACTGCAGAACTGTTGATGAGTCCCCTAGGGTTTTTTTTTTACAGACAAAGAGGACTAGATATATTCTTCATGAACTCAACTTGTTCCTTCTGGTATGGCTTCTGGTGGGCCATCAGGTGTAATGTAAGTCCTATTTATTTATTGAGAATGCTTTAAGGAGCAAAACAGAGATTTCTTTCTTTCTTTCTTTTCTCTACTGTAAACACAGGGAACCCAAGTATGAGGGACGTAGGATAAGTTACGGTACTTTAACCCTAGTCCCCCTGATCCGAGCACAATCCATGCCTGCAATGGAGATTGCAAAATGGTGATCAATAAATCAAATGCATTAGTATTTTGCAGTCCTGTTTTAGACTGGCTAGATGTGCTAAAAGTGTATTGCAAAATCTGTTAGCTAGTATTTTACTATATCAATAGTTGCACAGATTGGCGTAACTATTTTTCTTTTCCCTCCAATGTCTCAAAATGTCATTTTTGGCTGCACCCCCCACAAAAAAGTATGTGTACAGTTCCAAATGGGGAACATATAGTTTTTTCTAAGATTTAGAAGTGACATATAATACTGTTGTGATCATGTCCTTTAGAAATGTAGTCTGTACTCCTAGATGCAAAATATACTACTTTACCATATCCAAATGAAACACATTATTTATTTAATATTTAATTCATTTATATATCACACAATAGCTGAGGCTTATTGTAGTGGTTGCTGCTTCTGTGTTGACACACATCTACAGTACCCAAGTGAATCCCAATGTTTAGCTTTCATAGCTGCTTCTTGACTTGGAAGGCTTTGTTGCAGAAAGATGCTTGATAGGGGTGGCTACAGCTGTCCCGACAGCGCTCGGATGGAAGAACTTTAGATGTCAAACCTTTTGTTAGCAGGAAGATGTAATAGAACACAATAGCTATATAGGGATTAAGAAATGGCAATCCTACACCAGCACTAACCATAGAATGTGTGGAACTGGGATGGTTTTTGTCTTGAATGTCTGTGGCTTTAAGTGGTAATAGAGGTACATTCAAAATTGGGGGAGTGTAGAGCATGAGATATCTCCATTTGGAAATCCCTCTTCCTTCAAAAAATAGGCCTCTGAGACCTCCAGTGGCCCAAATGCTTAGGAGCATCATTTTCATGGGACTTTTAGGTTACTTTGCCTCCTTTTTTCATTTATTTTTAATTGAGAGCCATACAGAACTACAGATCCCCATGACCTTGGCATTCTCAGAAACAACTGGACTAGTAGCTTGGCAGTGGTTCCTCTCCTACCTTGACAGCCGATTCCAGAAGGTGGTGCTGGGGGACTTTGGCTCTGCGCCATGGCAATTTTGCCATGGAGTACCGCAGGGTTCCATTTTGTCCCCCTTGCTATTTAATATCTACATGAAACCACTGGGAGAGGTCATCAGGAGGTCTGGGCTGTGGAGTCATCAGTATGCTGATGACACCCAGCTCTACCTCTCATTTACATCTGCTCCAGGTGAGGCAGTGGCTGTACTGAACCGGTGCCTGGCTGAGGTAATGGGTTGGATGAGGGCCAATAAACTGAAACTCAATCCAGATAAGATGGAGGTTCTGTTGGTGGGTGATTTGAGCTCCTGGGTAGGTGACTTGGGCCTTGCCCTGGGAGGGGTTGCACTCCCTCTAAAGGACAGGACCCACAGCTTGGGAGTGCTCCTTGACCCAGAGCTGTCCTTGGAAGCTCAAGTGACTGTGGTGGTGAGGAGTGCTTTCCATCAGCTTTGGCTAATCTATCAGCTGCGTCCCTACCTGAAGAAAGACTGCCTAGTGTCAGTGAGACATGCATTGGTTACTTCCCGGTTGGTTTTGTGTAACGTGCTATACGTGGGGCTGCCCCTGAAGACAGTCCGGATACTTCAGATGGTGCAAAACAGAGCAGTCAGGTTGCTGACAGGGACTAGGCGTTATTCTCATATAACCCCAGTCCTCTATCAGCTCCACTGGCTTCCCATTGAAGTCTGGGCTCAATTCAAGGTGCTGGTTATTACCTATAAAGCCCTAAACGGCTTGGGACCAGGATACCTAAAGGAACTGCTTCTTCCCTATTTGCCCTCCCGCCCCCTGAGATCAGCAGCAGAAGCCCTCCTCTGGGAACCCTCTGTGAAAGAAAGAGTGCTTCTCTGTGGTGGCGCCCTGTCTTGGAATGCGCTCCCCACAGAGGTCCATCTGATGCATCATTATATGTTTTTTGGCGCCAGGTTAAGACTTTTTTATTTAATCAATATTTTAGTAAGTTTTAATATTGAATTTTAACATCATATTTTAATTGCAGCCAGAGTGGGTTGGTAATTTATTTATGTTATGCTAGATATTTGTATTTTATTGGTGTAAGCCGTCCTGAGGCTCTTGCAAAGGAAGGCATGCAAATATCCTAAATAAATAAATAAATAGTAAACTGGTCTATTGTGTTTCAGCAAGCTCACCCAACAGTGCCTTCCTGAATTCTTTGGAAGTGTAAGTATGCTTGGGTTTGGCAGGAGTGGGTAAAATTGCAGGTAGCCATCTGATGTCTCTGAGCTGATGAGCTGTCAGAACTGTCCCCTCTTTGGAAGGCATCGTTTATTTTAAGGGTTGTCCAGTCCCTTCAAGTGAGGGTTTTTTAAAGAGAAACAGGATAAGAAACATGTCTGTCACCAGTATACACCTGGACAGCGGATTAAACAGGGAGGGTCACAGGTTAATGTAGGAATGTCTTTTGGAATGTATGTATTGTAAATGCATGTTTCTTTTGTCCTCTTTTCTGATGATGCATTTCTTCTGTTTTGGTAACTACAAAACATGGTAGTCAGTAGAGATGCCAGAAAAATATGAAAAATTTGTTTTTCCACTTTTCTTCACCCAGGTCTGTCCCCACTGCCTGGCAAAAAAATCAAACCAAACTGAACCAAACAGCTTCAGATTAAAAGAAACATTTTATAATGATAAATAAATTATCCAAGACAAAGTATTTACTGGTTTTACTCTATAGTCCTTTGATTTCTAAAACCATATAGTACAACTTTTATAAAAAGATTAGAGATGTAAAATTTCTGAAAAGAATGAAGCCATGTGGGTACCTTTTAATTATTTCTGCAAGATTCCAAAAATAATTATTTCATTCCTTATCAATATTATCAAACTACAGTATATTTTACTGAGCTACATTTAGGGATGTTCCAAGGCATGCTCTTCATGAGAAAGCAAGACTTACTGAAGAAGACAATCAAGCTAAAGAAAGCCAAAGGCAGAAGAAGAGGGGAGAGACCAAATGGAGGAGGAGGAGATTTATTTCAGTTCTGTACTGCCTACAGCTGAAACTCTCTGGCAAGTTTACAACAAAGGAAACAGATGCATTGGCTCTGTTTGCCCTGAATTTAAAAGAGCTCTCAAGATGGACAGTTTGGAGGGCTTCCATTTATAGGGTTCCAAGAAGTCAGGTATGACTTGATGACACAGAAGAAGGAGAAGGAGAAGTCTTGCTCAGTTTCCTAGCATGTGAACAGAGTCAGTATACCATAATATGGAAAGAAACGTAGAGTCTTCACAATTTAAACTTTTGTCCTGGGGTTTTCAGCTTGCTCTAGTTAGATGTTGCAATGGTCTTATGTAAAGCTCACTTGTGAAATAAACACCATAGTTTATATGATAGCATCATTCCTAGCAAAGAAAATCTCAACTTTTACTTCAAACATGATTTCCCTCATCTCACAAACAGGGATAGTTTTAGGAACTTCCCTAAACTTTCTTACAAAGAAGAGAAGATTTTTTCATCAGTGTGCCTCTACTTCCAATAGATCCAGCTTCTTTTGTCTTCTAGGATGATTCAGATGTTCCAGGGACTACTTGCTGAAGTTCCCTTTGGTTCCACACAAACTAGGAGCCTACATACATACAATTGCTTTGTTCATAAAATGGTCATGTTTGATACAATAAAAATAAATGTGTAGTTTATTCATACAGCAACTGAAAATTTACCAATGCCACAGTTCTGTGGTCTCTTGACATCATCTGGGAAGCCACAGAATCCAAGCAATGAAGGCCTCCAATAAAATGTAGGGCACAAGGCATGGTGGTGGTAGATATTTTCATGGCTGCTCCTGGTACCTTGCACTGGACGCTTGTAAGTAAAAAGCAGAAGAAGAAAAGGAAGACCAAGTAAGACCAAAATAAGAAACACTCCATAAGAAACCATGGCTTTGAATTTAGAACAGCTAAGCAGAACTGTCATGCACAGGCTGTTTTGCAGGGCTTTCATTCATAGGGTTGCTATAAATCAGAGACAACTTGAGGGCATATAACAACAAACCATGGATATAATAGGATTGTAACTGGCTTTACTGTTAGAATGGTTTGATATTGAAAGGTCTGTAATATATGTAAAACATATATAATATGTTTTATGATCCTAAAACCACCTTCCCCAACATGTCGCCTGCAATTCACATCATTCCTGACCCTTCGTCATGCTGCATAGGGCTGAAGCCAAAACCTCTGGAGGCCATTGCATTGGAGAATGCTGTTCTAAAGCCACTTTAAATTTGCAAAAAGTGGTGAAACAATAATGTTGCATATCTTCATGTTTCCCCAAATTTCTATCCCTCTCCTCACAAAAAAAAAAAAAAAAAACCTCTCCTGAAAAGAACAAAAACTCTTCCTACATGGCTTCAAAATGTCTGGATATGTCCCATCTCAACTGTTGGGACAATCTGCCCTGAATTTATTATTTTCCAAACAATCTGAGGAGAGGTTCAGAAATACCTACTTTTTTTGCTAAGAATTTTTGGAGAAATATTGAAGAAAAAAAGAATGGGCTCAGGATTAAGGTATTGTGTGCTGTAGGCTTGTGTATCAGTACTTATACACTAGCAATCCTTAAAGTGTCTAATCAAGAATCATAATCATGTTATTAAGATGACTGTACTCTTATTCATGCATTCTATACTCCACATGATTTAACATCATGTGGAAAGAGAGCTTATAGGATCTCAGCTGACAGGGACAAATTTTCTGCAACATGGGGCAGGATCAGGACAAACCATGGGACCACGAGGAGGATAGGGATAAAAAGCTGACCCTGCAGTGCCTTTTCCCCTTCATATGAGCAAGATCCTACATATCCCAGCATTTCCCAGCCAGGATGCATGGATGGGGAATGCTGAGAGTTATAGGATTGTCCCCTTCCCACGTACATAGGATTATAGCTTTAGAGATTCACTGTTATGTATGATATATGATGGAAGACTGGGGTGTCAAGCATAGGATATGCATATGCTAGAAAGAGATCTTGCTCTTAAGATTGTGTTTTGTTAATGAGGTCGCTGTATTGCTATGCAGTGATGAGAGGCCATTCACATGATGTCTGGTCCTGTTTTGAAGTTTAAAGAAATTGGCACAGGATCTCTGGCTGAATGGTCCAGAACATGGCTGAGGCATAGGTATTGTCAAAGGTATGAGACAAACGTGCACGCTCCATATGTACTGCGATATAGGGGTGTGTTAGATAAGGAATGTGTGTGAAATTAAAATGAGTGCATGTTAGAGACAGAATGAAAAGGTCAAGCCAAGACTGTATTTAGTAAGATCTGTGTGGGTATAAGACTAAGAAGGTTAAAACTGCTTCACATACCCAATTTCTTAAAGGTTGTCATATCAGAGATATGTATAATTATAACCTATTTGGAACTGATTCATTGGACTTTAAAGTCACTGATCAATGTGATTTTCTTTTCCTGGAACCATATCAAAATGCTTCTTTCTAGAATTCTTCTGGTGTATTGGACTAAACAAAATGCTTGTGAGAACTGTAAAGGTAAAGGTTTCCAACTGACCACATATCTAATTTGGCTGCATCATTCATGCAACACTGTTGTGTTTTGTTTGCGCTTGTGCAAGAAACCAGGCTGTAAGGGAAGGATATGCATGTGTGCATGAATGTGTGTGCTGTCAAGTGAAGCTGATCTGGGAGACTGCAAATGGGTGTGTTTTATTTCCCAGTGCCTAGATACCATCTTGTGTTTTTGCAGCAATAGCCATCCCATATTTGTTCCCATTTCTCTGATTATTCCAGCAAGTGTTCCCTGTGAAACACAAAGATCTGAAATTCAGTGTTATCCAGGGGAAAAAAAGAGAGCGGGGGAGGAAAAATGGTAAATCTTTGAAGTGGTAAATCTTAGAAATTTTTGAATTCTTTGTTGCGTGCATGAGTTTATCCAAGGGTCTGAGTAGGAACAATGGACGACAACCCTCTTTTTCCTGCTTCTTGATGGGAAGCATTCTGAATCTCAAATCAGTCCGTTTTCTTACTTCCAGAGGCCAGAAATCATTAATTCAGAGAGAATTTAGTCTGGATGGAACTTCCCATGTCTTTTTACAGGATTCCTACTATACTTTAGCACATATTTACTTATGTATGCATGAGTGACTTGCTGGCCTATTGCCATGCCAAGCTGGGGGCTTGGTAGAGTTAACATAGAAATAAATGTTCACAGGATTCCCAAGTCCATCTCTACAGCAATGGATGCAGGCTATAGGGAAAAGTATCAATCTTTAACATCAATACCAACAGAAATATATGATTTTTTTGGGAATATAGTCTGTGCAGTGAAACAACTGCATGAAATACTTATTTACCTTCCTACTGGTACTAAAAATGGACCGAAAAGATCAACCATTTATATATACCCATGCCAGACTCAGGCCCCAAAATCTGCATAGAGAAATCTCTGTTGCTATACAGGGAAGAAAAACATGGAGATGACTTGTACCTCTTTCAGAGCTAGCAGTAAATTCCTGCCATACACATAACTTAGCTTCACTAAACAGGGGCTGATGCCTTGCAGAACCACATAAGGATTCAATTATGAGTGTGGGGTTGTCTTCTTGCACTGATGTGGGACTGCACAAAGAAAATTTGTATGCACAGTTCTGCCTAAGCAAAGAGATCCAGGGCTTCTGGTTTCAGATCAAGCATTTCAGTGTTGTGGCCACTGTAGGCTCCTATAGCAGAAAATAAGAAACGCCTGTGGCACCATAAACCAACATTTGGCCTATGTTCTTGCGGACTAGTACCCACTTCTGGAAGTGCTATTTTCTGCAGTTAATGGAGAAGAAATACATGGATACAGGAAGGAAATTTTGTGGATACTGTGTCCAGAGTGGTATGAAATGGAAGAACAGTTTCTCTGGGATATCTGGGATGTCAGAGAGCCATTTTGGCAAAGGTCTGCCTCCCACAGCACTGAAAAAATAGTACGTATACATGCATGCTGCAAACGCCTGAGTGTTCATGTGCATGCCTGTGTGTGTGTGTGCGCGCGCACACACACACAGAGCAGAGCAGCTCCGAAGACCCAGTATGGTCAAAATTAACTAATTTTGCCCTTTCGATTCAAAATAGGGTATAAAGGGGCACAAACTGCCTACTCTGACTACCATTCTTATTTCTTTTACAACTTTACAGGGAGGAGGGAGGGATGAATGCAGCTTTCCTGTAGCACACTCCTGCCCAAAATGAACAATCTGTGTTCTTTGTATAGCTCTACTGATTGCTAGGGGAACAGAAGTTGGCAAAACTATTGTCTCCAATAGCAGACTCTTGAGGGCCTTCTGGAAGGATCCAAATGGGCATTGATGGAATCTAGACAAGGCAAACGTTGGATTTGATCTATCCCAGCTCTTCCATTTGCTTTTTATTTCATAATATATACCTTTTCCCTACAAAGTGACTTCAAAATGCCTCACTCAAGGGCACATCTTATTATAAAAATATAACATAAAATTACAACAATTACAACAAAACTAAACAAAATTTCTATTTTGAAGGTGAACATAAAGGCCAAGAAGTGGAACATGGTTATACTTTTACACTTCTCCAAATTGTGCAATGGGGGTCTCCAATAAATACGTTTACAAAAATATTTACATGTTAGGGGAAAGTATAAGGATATAAACAAGCACATTGTAGTGAAAATATGTTCAAAATGTATATTAGGGAAATTGCTTGCAAGATGTCTGTATCAGAAGTACAACAATGCATGGGTTAGGAGAAATGCATACCAAAAATAACTGAATATTGATGCAAACTGTAAGACAAAACAAATAAACATTTGGAATCAATCCAATTTAAGACTGGAAAATATGAAAAATGGAGAAACTTAAAGTGACAGAAGTATCCGTTGCTGCAGAATACTGCTATGGAATTGACTGAACTATTTCAGATTTTAGGTGGTGATCCCATTTTAATACTTCTTGTAATCAATATCTCCCCAAAAATAGAAAAATAACACATTAACCAAAAGGCTGGGCATGGCATATAGATGAAGAAGGGTTAGCTTTTTATTTATTCTTGTGTAAATTCACATGGCCTTATTTGGGTTGTGACCATGTGCTGGGGAGGCAAGATTCAACACGTTCCCCTTTTACAGCTCTCCAATGTGCACAGGTGGGCGGGCGGGTTCAGGACATAGAGGGGAGGGAAGATTTAATTTTCCCTTCCTGGTGCATAGCGGTCCTAATCCAAGTCAGCACTGGGCATGTTTGAACTATAGTAAAGAAAAAGACAATCTTCACTATGAGCTTAGCGGAACATGCAGTTTGGCACTTAGCTCAGTGTTTCATTCCTTTAGTGGGCAAATGTATGCACAAACCTGTGGGCAAGTGAATGCACAAACCCTCTGGCAAGGGATGGATAAGCATGTGCCCAAACCCTTCTTATCTTGGCAGCCATTCTTATCTTGGCATCCACATGGTTTTCTCCATCTTTTGTCCAGTTACATTCTTAACGCAAGCAGATCTTTCATCCTGTTCAAAAACACCACCTCCCACTTTCAAATCCCTCTCCTTAGTCCAGGAAAGTTTTGCTTTCGGTGGTGTCTGGTGTTTGTGCTTCAGCAGACAGAGAAAAGCAGGAAGACAGTGACGTGAGCAGACAGAATAACCAGGGAATAAAACAGAGCTGGTTGAGAATCTGTAATTAGAAGCCCAATTTCCGCTTCCTTCCCAGGCACTTTTAAAATCCCTTTCAGGGGTCTCTTGAATGCTTCAAAATGGAATGTCATTGAGGTTTTGCATCTCCTGTTTCCTTGGCAACAGGTTGGTGATGCTTCACCTAGAAATATGCTGTGTCTGCTGCTAGCGTGGGTGTGCTGTGGTAATCACAATGGGCATATAGTTTTACCAGTCCCTCTCCTCTGCATGTATTAAAGGAGACAGAAGAAGTGGCACTTTTAAATATTTTTAGCTAGGTAGGTGTTAATTGGTTTTATTTTCATCATGCTTACCATCAGGACACTGAATCTCAGGACCTACAGAGCTCAGTCATTAAATCATCACAATGTAATACTGATACTAATGATTCATATTGTTCTACAGAGGATCCCGTGTGCCTTACATTTTTGGGAATCCTGACAACAACCCTGTTTGGTGGATCAATACCTGGATTTTCCCCATACTGCAAATAAAGCTGAGGCTGAGTCATATATGCCTCCCCAAAGAATACCACCTAGTCTGTTTATGGCTTAGATGAGACTTGAATTAGGGATTCCTAGCTTCCTGGTAATCATGGTGCTTTCTTCATTTTTCCTGTCATTTGGTGATCCCAGAAGACCCAAGAAGACTTTACCTCTAGGAAGACTGTAGAGAGAATTGTATAGGATCTTTTGTTTGCCAAATCAGTACCAAATAGTCACAGTGATATATACTTGAATCCTTAGTCAGTCAGTACTAATACCCGGCATGAAATTCTCCTCCATTGGAAAGTCCAATTAAAGGATTAACTGTGAAAAACTAAAACCTACACTGTCAGTTTTTAAACTGCAATCCCTTGTGTAGAGCATTGTTCCAGGGATCAACATCCTCAAGTGCATATTACATTTGTGGGATACCAAGGGCAGGGAGGAGGGAATTCTTGCATGAACTGGAAGGCTGCTATGAAGAATAATAGGGATATTGTTGAGTAAGCTTTCCAAGCTGTGCACCAGAAATAAACCACTCTGACTGTACCATATTTGTCAAGCATCTCCCAGTATGTCCCTGTGAACAGAAAGAGTAGGAGAAGCCTACATGTCTGCAAAAAGAAGGGGATGCACAGTTCCAGTCAACCCATCCTACTCAGTGTATGATTACTGATGGAGACGTGAAGCAGATAAGCTCACTGAGGGTGAATTCAGAGTGAAAGGGTGAAAAGATTCTGAGACCTGTGTCTTTGCTTACTCAGGACCAAACTAGATGTGATGTCAGGTGGATCTGGTGTGTATTATTCAAGGTTATGACAGTGGTTTGAATCTCAGATATTGCCCAAAATAGCATCTGAAACAAATATAGAACACTCCTCATCTAACTGAACCATCTGAGGAATTCTGAAGCTAACTGAAAGAGCTTCCACAGAGCTAGCAACATTTCTGAAAAGAAATCCACAGGCTGCCACTAAACCTTCCTTTGATTTGAACCAGATTATGAGGTTTCTTTTTTGATAAAATAGCCAAATGGTCAGAAGAGTTTTCTTAAGACAAAGGAATATCATGGATAGTGATAGCTGTAATGTAACTGACTGGGGTTTACACATTTTATTGTATGGGGATATAAGAAAAGACATGAATGTAGAGGAGACAGAACTTTAGTTCATCCAAGCCCTGTTCGCATGTTACTTGCATGGTGAGGTGGGACCACACTCCTGGCCTCAGCTCCTCAAGTCACAGACACATGGCATTGGGGATGAGGCCAGAAGCATCCTTTTTGCTCCTTTTTACCATACAATGCCAATTTAATTTTATATAATGTAATCATGAAGACTTATTGCTTGTCAACAATCCAAATATCTAACCAGAACAGTGGGAGCAACTTTACTACTTAGTAAATTAATCTTTTTCAGCCTGTGGCCTTCTAGATGCATGAAACTCCCATAAGTCCTAGCCAGCAAGGCTAGTGGGCAGGTATTCTGTGAGCTGGGATCCAAAGTATCAGGAAGCCAACAGGATAAGGAAGCCTGTACTAAGCTAGCATATATCAAGTATATATTAAGATATATGTTTTTTAAATCATAGATATACCTCTTAAGCTTTAATAATGGGGCAGACTGCAAATCAGAAGTGAAATGTTAAGCGACTTTATGTTAAGAGAGTCAGAGACTTTCTTGTCAACTTTCTTCCTAGTCCAGTGCCATGATGCTGTTTCATCCATGATTGGGATGTATGAAAAATTATACTTTGCAGAGTATTTTAATGGATGTATCCAATTCATACCCCTTGGATCCAAATAGAGACACACACTTGACATGGGAACAGAAATCCATACATTTTCCAGCTTGGAATGCAGTCCACAAAACAAACAAACAAAACTGTATTTGACAACATGCATATGTTTGGAAAAATGCACAAAGGAAAATGAATAGATTTCCAGAATTCATACTGATATGCTTGAGTCAGTTGGTACATGCATCTAAATAACATACATTTATGAGCCAGTGTAGGTGTTGTGGTTAAGAGCATGGGATTGGGACTCAGATGATCTGGGTTCTAGTCCCCGCTCAGCCATGGAGCCAACTGGGTGACTTTGGGCCAGTCACAGACTCTCAGCCCAACCTACCTCACAGGGTTGTTGTTGTGGGGATAAGATGAAGGAGGAGAATGATGTAAGCTGCCTTGAGCCCTTTGTAGGAAAAAGGCAGGATATAAAATTTAAAACGCACATAGAAATGCATGCCTCAATGCATACAAGTATGTAAAAATGCATTCAGATTTCCATATGGATTAAAAAAACAAAGAATGTGGTCACCAGATGCTTGAACAGCACAGAACATGCTTGACCTCAAACCAACCACCAACCAACCAACCATGATCATCTTAGCAAGGCCAGATTTGACTGTTCCATGCCTTGCTAATCTATGTTGATTCTTTATTGCAAAAGGACATAATTTCTATTTAGGTGGACCTTTTTAATGGCCTTGACTTTTATGGTGACTCTGATCCTTTAATTATCTGCCACAATGTCTCTGTATTTACAATTAGCATTCTTTATTGCATTTTTTATGTTCTTAGCCACTTTGACTGATATTTGTTTAGTAGAAAGCACAGATATAAGTTTTCTTGCTAGGATAAATAAATACGTAAGTGGGTAAGTTAGGAGCAGAGCAGTGACTGAAATCTCATCCCTTCTGTTAATGCAAAGCAGGCTTGGCTGTGGATAAAAGTGGGCCACATGTAAACATTGTAAATTATGCTTAAGCCATGAACTATGATATAAAAACAAAACATATGCACATGCACACACACAGTATATCTGTATGCTTAAGACAGTGTTACACATATTTATTCCATCACCAACCAAGCTGATTCCAGAAAGAGAATATTTTAATCTAATATTTATGAAGCATGGCTTGCATTGGAGTGCCCCAATGATTCAGTAACCTGCCCTTTCAATAAAGGTTGTGCAAATATTTCCCCAACTGCTCTTTTTGTCTTCTCATTGATTTTTCTTTGCTGATCACTTTTTTAACCTTTCTAATCACTTAAGGAACATGTGTAGAACAACCTGTTAAGAACAGCATTATTGGCAAATTTTGAATATGAAAAGAACTACAGAGTGTAATGGAATATTGGAGAAGATTCTGCAGAAGGTGATATTTGAGAGAGAAGGATCAACTTAGATGTATAGTGGTTAAATATTTTTATAAGCCGTCCTGAGGCATATAAATGTTTTAATAAATAAAAATAAAATAATAAATATCCTACTTTATAAAGGACAGTCCTGTATTTCAAAGGCATGGCAGAGGACAGTTCTATAATTGAAAGTCTTCTCTATTTGATGGGCTCTCCATTCCAAGTCTGGTTTAAAGACAAAGAATCATAAATAGAAAGAGCAGCAGGGGTGTTGAATTGGTTCATCTAAAGCTGGCACTTGGACAACAGACTGCATAGGCAGACACACAGGTCACTGGGTCACAATCTTCCCCACTATGGTAAGATGTGCTTAAATTACAGTCCTTATTTCTAATTTTTAAGATATACGTGTAAATTAGCATGTGCACATATTATGCAAATAGCTGATACCATTTTTTTTTTTGCTGAGGCAATACATAAGTGGTCATTTTAATTAGAAGTGATTGAGGGAAAATGTAATGAGTCTTTTGCTGTGGAGCTCAGGAGAAGAAGAAGGGGTTTCTCTATCAGGTGAATGGGGCATAATTCAAATCTTTCTTAGGAGAGAGTTTGAGAACAAGCACAACTACCAAGAAGGACTTCTTGCATCAAACCAGATGCACTAAAAAGATCAAGAGAATACAGAAAGAGGCCCCTTCTATGAATGTAGCAAATGGTCAGATTCATATAGAAAGTGGAACTTCAGAAAGCCTGGTCCTAATGGCAAGGAGCTCTCAAAGAAGCCTAAGAAGAACCATTCTGGATTGTGACAAAGGTCTATCTAGTTCAGTGCTCTGTTCTTGCACTGGCCAAACAGGTGCTCCAATGAGAATCCCATGAGCAGGATGTGCATGCAATAGGATGTTCCTCCTTATTTTCCCCAGCAACTAGTACTGAAAGACACTGCCATCATTACTAGTAGCCTCTGATAGCCTTATTATCCATGAATTAGTCTAATCCTCTTGAAAAAGAGTTGCTGTTGGCTATCAAGCATTGTGACAGATAATTCCGCTAGTTGCTAGTCAATCTGGAAAATATGTTTTCATGAAAACTGTAATAGTTCTACTAACTATTCTTGTTCCTTTAAATGTTGAGTATTAAAATGAATGCAATTATGGAACTGATACTATAATTTGAGAATAATAATAGCAAACACATTCTCCAAACTGGAAATTTATACCATTTATGTGTAAGAGGTAGAACTGTCAGCAGCTTGGGAAATACCTCAAGTTGTACAGCTGTACGTCATCATCTGTTACCTAACTACTTCCCTGCTCACTAAGAATGGCCTAATGAAGAACATGCTTAGTGACTATGGCATTCCACTTGATTATTGGTGCAAAGAAAATGAAAAACAAAAGGAAAGGAAGATGGAATGGAATACACTGGGAAAGAGCATGGCTAACTGGAGCCATCAAGTGGAGCCATCCACAGTGCAACATCTCCCATTTCTTACAAGGAGCTCTAGATGAACCAATTGGAGTATGCAGAGATTTCTCCCAAGACTTATAGTGCAACAAGAGTCTTCCCTGACCTCTCTCACCTATGTTGATGGCTTGTGGATGTGGAGGTGTCACTCTGTTATGTGAACTCTGAAGCATGCAGAAGCAGTGTGAATAATTTCCTTTGCCTGATCAGTTGTCACATTCTCAAGAGCTCGGAATGATAGTATTCCATTACCACTCCAGAATCCTATGGAGCATTTGGAGGGAGGAATAGGAGGAGATTCTACTATTGCATTGGGCTTGGAACAGGAAGAAGCTTCAGATGTATTACTTGACTCTGAAATTTAGTAAGATGCACACACTTGGAAAGAGGCTCATCACAGGTTGTTCAGCCAACTTTGTAGCTATTCTTCCTTTCTGCCCACTGTAATATCAAGATGAACTCTAACTTATGCAGTGAATTTAAAAATCCAAATGAAACCTTTTTGTCTTTCTGTTCACCAATTCTGAATGTTGAGTGTTATAGGGTTATTAATAACAAGGCATTCAAAATGGTCAGCATTCTCTCCACTAGTGTTCCATATTGCACATTGGAGAGCTATTCACAGCTTTAGAAAAAATGAAGTAGAAGAAAGAAAATGCAAAATCAGCTTCTCAGTATGTCCAGGATAGCCAGAGTCTAGAGACTTTTCTACATTGTGTGTTCAACCTGCATTCTTACTGAGGTTCCTTTTTCTATTTTCTTTGCAGGGGGAAAGCATATCCTTTACACATTCCCCCTTCCTACCTAAAATTTGTCCTTCTCTGCTTTTCTATATACTCCATTGTCCAACCACAAGGTGATGCCTATGGTTGGATAATGGGATGTATACTGCAGTATAGTGGAATTGTGATCATGCATAAGATTTTTTTCCACATTTGAAACTGAATTGCTGTCTTCCTTTACTCTAAAAAAAGCCTCCATTATACATAGCTGCAAAACATGGAAGAGGCTCTTGAGGATGACGGTATGATGCAAAGGACCCACAAACTTCCATGGATGAGGGTTTATGAGCACACAGTTAATGCTTCATGTGGAGACACTACAGCAAAAAAGGGTAATTGAATTCCAGATTAAGAATCTGTATATTGTACAAAAATGGCAAGAAGCATATCTTAAAATTGTGGTCATTTGTATGGGATTGGTCCTGGTGGTCAGCTGCTCATCAGTCTGGTATGGCAGAAGAAAACTATTTTTAGGAATGCCTTTTTAGGAGAAGGAACAGGATTAAAGTGGTAAAAGATGTTTTCCACATGCCTTTCTGTTTATATTACAGGGAATGCCTAAAAACTCTACATGGGGCTACCCTTGAAGACAATCTGGACATCACATTGGTTCAGAATAGAGCTGCCAGACTGCTGACAGGGACCAGTGGATGAGAACACATCACACTGGTCCTATACAAGCTACACTGGCTACCAATTGAAGTCTGGGCCTGATTTAAGGTATTAACAATAACATATAAAGCCCTAAATGGTTTAGGGCCTGGTTATTTAAGGGAACATCCATATAAGCCTCTGATACTCTAAACCAATGTCTACTCAAGGTGGTTCACAACAAAAGTTTGATTTCATAAAATGCAAGCACATATATGCAAAGTAAATGGTTAAAACAGGTGTGCTGCACAGCAGGAAAGGGAGAGGACAAGCAAAATTACTGACATGGAGAAAGGCAGGATAATCTGTGGCTGATTTATTTCAGTCATAGAGTTAGATGTATGGCATAACCCTCTCTAGAATGTGACCTGACAATCCTTCATTCACCTGCTCCGAAAGTCCAGGAAAGCCCTTCCCCCACTGAAGATCCTATTAACTGTATTAGATGCTATTTGAGACCTTCTGGAAGTCAAGCAAATGTTGTGCTTGACTGCCAATTTGGGCTCCTTTGAAACTTTTGGGGAATGCACAAACTCTGGCATGATGTTGGACCATTCAATTAATACTTCCTTCTCCAACTGTATGAGCTATCTAATTATTATCATGAATTTCAGAAAATTGCAAAAAAACCAAACACTATAAAAAAGCCAGCAGGGAGGAAATAAATAAAAATACATTTTTCATTACATAAAGTCTGAATATATCAATTGCAGTAAATACATGTGAAATGGACAACCAGGGGTAAGAAGGTGTGCCAGAGTTGATATATGCCATGAGGTCGTAACTCATGTCTCCAGTTAACTCACACAGCAGCCGGCAGTGAAGCTACAGACTTTTATTGCTATTCATTACAAGATTTACGATGTGACTGATAAGCTCTAACAACAAGCCCCTTATAGTTCAGTTGCTCCTTCCTTTCTGAGCTACCTCAGGAGACCATGTGGCATCAGGCCTTCCCGTCTCGCCTTTCCGTTCGTGGGTGGGACAGACCTCTGTCCTGTCATCGTAACTGGACTTGTCACCTTAAACTCTTCCTAATTTGGACGTTTGCCAAATTCCCCATTATGTCTTCTTGTTCTCTGAACTCTGCCCAGCAGCTTCAGAGTCAGGAGCTGCGGGGGCGGGGGGGGGGGCAACTTGTTCAGGCAGCTCAGAGCTAGGATGAGAGGAAGCTACTCTTTCAGACACCTCCCCGTCAGTCTGCGGGGAGGCTATTCGTTCAGGGGCTAAGGGGTCAGGCTGGGGGGAGGTTACTTGCTCAGCAGTCTCAGAGTCAGGCTGCAGAGGGGCCGTCTGGGTACTGGGCCTCAAATGTAAGTCCTCTTGTTCCAGTGCCTGACTCTCACTGTTAGCTCCTGCCTCTTCCTCACGAGTAGACGCCTCGCTTATGTTGTTACACTGTTGCGCCTTGAGCTGTCAGGCACGACAATATAACAGTTACACAGAAGCTTCAGCAAAGGCAAACTAACTATCCCTATGTTTGTGACTGCATTATCTGGAATCTAAATGATCCTCTTGTATTTTCCACAATATGACAAAACCTAGAGGTAAAAGCTGCCTAACTCTGTAGGTAGTTTTCTTAGGTGAAACAGGTATTTTTATTCACAGAGCAAATTACCCTCCCAAAAGATAGGAGCAGTCACAGCTGTGACAAGATTTGGACCACTTATCTATCATTCATATACCTTAGAGCACATTGACTGAAATTATGGGAATTGTCTGAGAAAGATGTTTCAGGAATTCATACAAGGGATTTTTGAGCCAGAATCTGAGTTTGCTGGAAGGAAAAGTGAAATCTAAATTACTGCTGAAAACTCCAATAAAGTAATGTGTTAGCAATCATTGGTATGAATTCATTAATTTTGCAAAGTGTTTGCTCATTCATTTGTCCAACATTCTGCAAGATATTCCATAGTTATTCTCATCTTAAAAATGGCAAACTGATTGAGTGACTGACACTGGCCTTCCCTCTTACTCTTATGCATTGGATTCCTTCCTGCACTTCCTTGACCATAAGACTGCAGTGCCTTGACTTTTCTCCATTTTGTTGTGTTATGTCTGGAATTGAAATATATTTAATTGTAATTATTACTACCTAAAGTACACAAGATGCTCAATACTGTGAAGGTGCAAAGTATTTTAATTGTGCAGAAGCAATGATCAGGATTGGGTTAACCCCCCCCCCCCAACGATAACTGTCCCCCAGAGCACTATTAAATCCATTATTACAAACTATCCCAAACTTTGAACATCCCCTGGAGCACTGTAAAATCCATTATGACTCAACCATGCTTCTGTCTCAAGAAGACTGTCCAGCAAACCTCAGTGACTGGGAAAGGAGGACAACAACAACAACAACAACAACAACAACACACTGCATTTATATCTTTCTTGTTTTCCTATTGCAAGGAACCCTATCAGCTAAGGAAAGAGCAAGATGCTAGTGGTAAATCTGAAGGAGCTGGAGAGTTCTACAGCTAAGATGAAACAACTCTCATTTGGATAGTATACAAAGTTAGGCTTTGTGGAAGAATGGCAAGAAGAAAGCCTATATCAAAGCCTCTTTGGAGACCCGTATCAAAGAAGAGCCATATAAAATCTGCTTGGGGTTTGCAAATAGGAGTCCAGGAGACACAACAAACAGGTGAAAAGGGGTTCTCTGGTTTGATGAGACCAAAACTGACCTTTTTGACCTTGCTGCAAGATGCTCTGTGTGATGCAAATTCAACAGTGCTTGTTGCCCTGAGAACATGAACTCCATGGTAAAACATAGTGATTAAACATCATGTAGTGGGAACGTGCTTCCTCAGTTGGGAGTGGGGAAAAGATGGAGGGAGTCAAATGCATGGCAATTCTTGAAGAAAACACTGGAGTAGTTTAAAAATTGCCTTAGAATGGCCCAGTCAAAGCCTAGACCTCAATCTGATTGATAATCTGGGGCAAGACTTAGAAGTTGCTGTTCGCTATCCATCCCCATCCAACCTGACCCAGCTGGGACACTTTTGCCAGGAAGAATGGGTAACATTGCAGGATCCAGATATCCAAAGTTGATAGAGATTTACCCAGGAAAACTTGCAGCTGTAATTGCTGCAAAAGATTATTTGACCTGAAGGGGAGGAAGGTGAATACTTAAGTAACCAAGAAATGCCAGTTTGGCTTCATAATTTTTGTGCCATAATAAAAAATATTTTTACCTTCACAGAGTTGAGTAACTTGTGTACAGCAGGCAGTAACAATGCCCATTCAATCCATTTCACTTCCACAATGTACCACAACAAAATGTGGAAAAGACAAAGGGTACATGTAAGAATACTGCAAGGTACTGTATAGTTTGCCATTACAGTGGTACCTCGGCTCACGAATGCCTCAGTTCATGACCAAATCGAGTCGCAAACAAAAATTTCTTTAAAATTTTGACTCAGATCACAAACTCTGCATTGGCTGGCAACCGCAATCGTGGTCATCTCCCCACCCCCTCCAAGTAGAGAGATGGCCACGATCATGCTGGGGGGGGGGGGGGGGGGAGATGGCTGAGAGCACACCCATTTTTCCTGCACGAGCGCAACCATGATCTTGGCCATCTCCTCCCCCAGCACGATCGTGCCTGTCTCCCCCTCCCGAGTGCACCCGCATTCATGTCCATCTCTCCCCCCACCTGGTGTGACCGCAATTGCGCCTGTCTCTCTCCCCCCTACCCCAGTGTGCTGGGATGATGGGCGCGAGCAGGGATGATAGGTGCAATCGTGGGTGTGCTGGGGGCAGAGAGATAGCACTTGTGCTTGGGGTTGCGGGGGGAGAAAGGCCATGATCTTTGTTGTTCTTTGTCACTTTGCTTCACATTTTTCTGATTAAACAAATAGTTACAGAATGGATTAATCTTATTTACATTGAACCTTATGGGGAAATTTGACTTGGGTCATGACCAGAGTCCTGGAACGGATTATGTTTGTGAGCCAAGGTACCACTGTATTTCCAGAATGAGTAACCAAATGTCCAGTTTTGGGTTGGAGACTAGTTTGGATCTGAGAAAGGGTAAGACTTTCCTACCTGGTGGATCCTTTTTGCTCAGGGATCCATAAAAGAATTACTGGTAAGCAGCCACCAGCAGGCTGAATCTTCAGCTGAGATCTCCAACTGCTTGGGGAAATCTAAGTCTTTCTGTGAGGGATCTTCTTAAGAGCAGCTTGCAGGGGTAAGACGAACTTCAGATTTTTTTCTCCAAACCCAGAAATGGACAGCCTAACAATTTCGGAAATGAGGAAACAGGAAAACCAAGATAGGACAAAACTTTCGCTCAGCATTCCAGATAAAACCACTAAATTCATTTCTGAGCAGGATCTTGGGTGTTAAAGCATATGCACAATTTCCTGCAGAGTGGAAGGTCTGAGTGAGAAAAAGGACATGTCCTGATCTCCTGATTAATTGTTCTTAGCAAGACATCAAGGAGTGAACAAATTCTGAATTTTATGGGAGTCTGGGTTCAGTTAAGGCCAGTCCTATCTTGATAATGTTGTTTTGTTTACTAGTGCAATGTGTCATCTCCCAATTTCTAATGTTGCAGTCTAGCCAGTTAATCAGAAAGTTACTGACTGTTGGAACCCCACACATGAATTATGAAAGAGCTGGTCATTTCTAATTGGACAAGCCATTGCTAAAGTTTGAGTGTATATCAGGGAACAAAAAGTGAGATTAACCTGTTCAGGCATCCCTATATAATTTCAATTTACCATCTGTTCTAGGGGCATCTTAATCAGAAGGAGACTTGTCACAGAACTCAGCTGTAGCTTTTAGAAAGACTAGACAATATCCTCCACTCAATTTCACTGGGCCTTTCTTCAAAATTAAGGGAGTAGGACAAACATGAGGGCAATTGTGCAGCAGGGAAGTATTTTCAGGACTTTTAGATGCAGATTGTGGTATTTAGGAATTGTCTTGAGATGGACCTTTCTAAAATGTTACTTTTAGAACATTTATTTTAGAACAAGTATTACTTTCTAAAATGTTTTTTGAAAACTTTGATAACTATTCTTTCTGTCATACAACATCAAGATATTATCAGTGAGTGCTCTACCAAGCTGCAAACACTTTTATGAGTATCCTTATTAGCAGGGATAATGCCCTCCTGTTGTGCAGAATGAGGTTGCTGCCTCAGGCAGCAGATGCCTGGCCATGAGGAGCAATAGGCTCCTGGAGGACAGGTCTTTGTGTGCCAGGTGGCCTGCCTGCAGTCCCTAACTAGGCACCAGGTGATCAGAGCAAGTCTCATAGCAAGAACTGAAGTAAGGTCCAAGTTCCAATTCAAATTGCTTCTGTAGATGGGATGGGCAGGGTGGGAGGGTGTCCTTCACCTCAGAGAGAAAAATATCTTTGAATGGACTGCTCAGTGGTTTTTATCCAGGTTCTGTCTATTCCAGGGCAGATGTTTGCGTTAGCACACTGGAAGGCACAGATTTCCAGCCCAAGCTACCTCGTAGGGTTGTGGTTGTGAGGAAAAGATTGAGATGGGGAATAATGTAAGCCACCTAGAGTTCCTTGAAAGGAAAAAAAAAAATTATTACCAGTATTAATACCAACATTATTACAATTGCCAGTTTTTTGTAATCCTTGGGCAGTATCCAATATCGCTGCTGTGCTAGCTGAAAGACCTCTAGCACAATAGGAAAGCAGTGATTGTTCGGGCAACCAGAAATTATCTGAACCGACCACTTCCAGAATCCGACAGGTCAATAGAGTTCTCAGTAGTTTCAGGTAGTTTCTGGTGTTTCCCTTTGTTCCTATTCTGTTAGCAGTTTGATCCTACTATTGTGATATTTTAATGCTGGTGGATTTCCATCAATGGATACTACCCACTGAGCTTTTTTTACTATTTTCAAGGAATGATTGCAAAATCCTATATATATTGGGGGTGGGGGTGCAGGTGCTATTGGCATATTGATTGTTTCCTGGGGAAAGAGAATATGTGTTAACCAGTTTAATCCAGTATTTTATAAGCACCCAATGGTTAAAATTCTGGCAGAGAAATCATAATGAAGGCCTCCATAACACTGATTTTTATTTTACATACACCTGATTGTACTATGGGGTTAAAGCTAGGATAGTTAAAAGTGTAATCCTATACCTGTCTGTACCCAGAAGTAAGTCCCGTTTCATATAAATGTCTATAGGTCCGCGGCTTTAGGATGCATCTCTATGCAGTATGTTTAGATGGGTTATTACAGGAATTGTAAGCTTGTTTTCTATCCAAACATGCTCAGGATTCACCCTTACAAATTCAGGATGGGACTATACAGTTAAAAAGGATGGACATTCAGGTATGAGAGATCTCACCAGCCTGTTTGGATGGAATTTTGGCAAAGAAAGTTAACGAAATGCATCCACTGGGGTAAAATATATTGATTCTATTTGAACTTCCATTTCAGCAGCTCTGAAATGGCTCAGATTCATGACTTTCCTGGATTGGATCCATGAATTTCCACATTTGAGAATTAGTCTCAGATTCTCAGAAGGCATACGTAAGTGTGTCCTGAAATTATTCTTCGGTAAGTGTTGAGCATAATGATGCATATATAAATATAGTCTTGCCAGCATACATGTATATATTCTTGTACAATATTCTTATATGAAATGCCTGTCCAAGGCCATATTAATAAACTGGTTCCTGTGAAAAATGATTGCTGATATCTAATGCAACTTTGTTAAACAAAGTTACAGCACAATTTTATTTCTAGGTATAGGGTAAGGATACCTGGCTGGCAATAGTATCCGCGCAAAGGGTCTTAGCTTTGTAACAGATCATAAACTGAATATGAGGGAAAACCTGCATGCAAACAAACAAACGAACAAAACAAACATGTTTTTAGGCTGTATTAATAAAGCAATTTTTCAAAGTTATCAGAAGTAACACTTCTACTATATTTCATATAAGATCTCAGTTGAAACATTGTGTCCCCTTCTAGGCACATCACTTTAAGGAGTATGTGGACAAATTTAAACAGGTTAAGAAGAGGGCATCAGAAATGGAAAGAGATCCTATGAGTAAAGGTTGAAGGTATAGAAGACTAAAGGTGCAATCCTATGTGTGTTTAGATAGTAAAAAAGTTTCAGCTGCACTGGCTGGGGAATGCTGAAAAATGAAGGAGCTTTGTGAAGATTTCTCTTCTGCTGCCCTGGAGGGCAAAACTCCTTTAGACTTATGATAGAAGAGGGTAGCTTTTGGTGGAACATTATGCTAAATTTCTTAATGGTAAGAGCAATTGGACAATGGAACCAAATATACAGAGGGATGGTGGGCAGGAAGTCTTCAAGCAAAGGCTGTGGAACCGCCTTGTAGGGATGCTGTAGATCTGGATGTCCAACACTGAACAAGAGGTTGACCTGGATGGTCTTTAGGGTCCATTCTGTATTTCTGTGATTCTGTGCATGGATACACAGCCATAAGTTCCATTGTGCTTGCAGGGCCATCTTAACAGCATTATGGGCCCGGGGAAAGCAGTGTACTGGGGCCCCTATGACAACTACAGCTACGGGTTAACATAAACGGATTAGTATGGGGCCCACGGGCAAGTGCCCATCAGGCCCATGCGTTAAGACGGCCCTGTGTGCTTGGTGAGATTACTTGTATAGGCTCACAGCTTTCTAGTGCATACAGGTTTGCTCAGGTGCAAGTTCTGCAGACTTCATGGTGGGCATGTCGTGAGTGGAGCTGGCTGGAGCCGGGGGTCAGACTAGATGGCCTGGGAGACCCCTTCTGACTCGCTCTGCTTCTATGTTTCATTGGAGCTCAATCTCAGGCAACTGAACATTTACCTTCACATCCTTAGCACATGATACCGATCCCCATTCAATTTTATGGGGTAGTGATTGATTTTTTTTGCCATTTTGATATTTTAAAGCGTTATTTTTGTCTTTTTTCTTCTTTTTCCTTATGATTTTTCAGAAAGTCATCTAAAAACCAAGTAAGTTCTGTGATGAGGGTGAGATTGAAGATGACTGCATGCTCTTCTCTATTAGAACTTTTCTTTGCATGTGCTTGTGAAACTTGCACGTACTTTTGCATTTACACATGTGGCAGCAGAGGGAAAAGACATGTTTGGGGCTTTTCCTGTTCTGCTGTCTTAACACTCTGAACCTGTCTCACATCACATGTGCCTGTACATACTGCAGGCACTGGAAACCGACTTAGGACTTTCTCTTATCACAAGCATCTCTGCTGCTCTGGTGGCTTGCTCTTTTCTCTAAGCCCCATGGTTAGGATATGGGATTCTTCTTCTTTTTTTGAAAGGCGTCACTAAGAAATACAGCTGCCTTCGAACAACTCTACCTTACCACACCCCTCTGAACAATCTGCAACGTTCTCTCTCTCCCTCTCCCCACACCCATTTCTTTTTCCCTAGCAATCTCCGTACAGTGGGAAAGTCGCCGGGTAATTGGGTCCAGATTGGATATGTTTAAATATTCATGAGGCTGGCAGAGGACTGAGAGGGGGCGGCTGCCTTGATAGTGGTGGGGGGGTGGGGGTGGGGAAGTGACTAGTCACTGAGAGCTGCCAGTGAACAATTCTGGGAAAGAGAGGGGGGAGACAGAGAGGGGGAGAGAGAGCAAGTGTGATGAGCAATAGCTGTGGACCTTACAGTTGCTGCTAACTGCCCTGGTGCGTGCGTGTGTGAGAGTGTGTGTGTGTGCGTGCAAGAGAGAGAGAGAGAGAGGGAGAAATAGAGGGAGGGAGGGAGGGAGGGGAGGGAGTGAAGAGGGTGGGGGGAGAGATAAGAAAGAGAAAGAGAGGAGGAAAAAGGAGAGAGAAGGAAGGAAGGAACACCAAGGAAGAAAGGGGACAATACAATCATGCTGTGCTGTATGAGAAGAACAAAACAGGTAGAGCTGAAGATTTTATACTTCTTTCTCCTGAGAAATTCCTAGACTGTTGCTGGATGTCTCTCTGCGCTCCTAGATCTGTGTGCAAGAGAGAAAGGAAGGGGGTTTTTTGGGTTCCTCTTTAACTGCTTCTAAGCTGCGGTCTGTTTTGCAATTCTTTTGAGCATCTTCCTACTGAAGGCTCAAAATCGCACACCCTTTCCATGAATGCAGCGGGGTGTGTGCGGGTGTGTTTTGCCTGTGATATCGGCGGGTGGGTGGGAAAACTGCTTAATGATCAGAATTGGGAGAATCAAGGGGGTACCCCCTTCCTCCTTGGAAACACACACAGGTGTGTGTGTGTGTGAACTGTGGGGAGAAGATGCATTGCATAAGATTGTCTATCTTGGCTTCGGAGGGCATGGATATGGATTGGAATAGCAAGAGATCTGATTCTGCCATGAAACTCTGTGTATGTGTGTGTTTGTGTGTGTGTAGAGGGGGAGCAATACCCTATATACGCCACTCCAAGGATACTAAATGAATTTTTAATAATAGATAATAGAATGATTTCGGTTTGTGATTATTTGTTCGGATGAAGATTCAAGGAGCTATGCTTCTAGCCAGCCTGAACGATGGGTGATTCCCCCTCCCCTTTAGAACAACTCGATATATTTCCCTTTTCTTTTGGGTCTGAAAGGGGCATTTTATTAAGTGGGAAGTCAACCAGCTGCTAGGGAGAAGAGGGGATTGGGGTTCCCTCTTCTGCAATCGCTTTCGTGCCAAAAGCACTTGGGCAACTGAGCACCAGCTGGTAAAATGGACAGAGGACCACGCCTCTGCTCGCGCTGAGCTCCGATGGGATGGGAGAGAAGGAGCAGCATGAACTTGGTGGAAACCAGTTAATCGCTTATTGGTCCCCTATGAGTTGGCTCTTTTCTAATGGGGGAAGGGGCTGCGGAAAGGGTAAGAAGGGACCTCACTTTCAGCAATTAAAAACAAGGGCAAGCCGAAAATGAAAATGGGAGGTAGTCTCAACTAGCCACCTGCTCGCCCCCCGGCACACCTTTCATGCTGAACTCTTCTTGAGGAGCACATCCTGCTCCAGATCCTTCTTTGTGAAGTGAAACATGGATTTATCTGATGTCATGTGGACTAGCTTCCAATATAATGAACCTGAAAAAGGATTTTGACGTTTGATGTGACTAAAAGGCTTTTGAATATGTATAGGTTGAAGACCCTTTTTAAGAAACACTCTCAACAGACATTTTGTAGTGCAGCTGATTCCTGCCTTCCGGTATACCTAAGACAGCAAACCATAATGCAGTATTCTGGGGAGGGGAGCAAGGAGAACAAGACAGATCTACCAGGAATTGTGGTGGCTAAAACAATTCCTTCAGAAGTATTTGAATGCTGAGATGTAAATGCTTTTCTGAGCCAAAATATATGTTGGGAAGATGGTCTGGAACATCGCTAGGGTGGGGTTGGTGAATGGGAACCCCCTCTTGCATTTGCATTTATTTCCCATGCATATGTAAGGCACTCCTCAGTTGCTGGTATGTTCACTGAAACCTGAAGCAAAGTGAGCACAGAGCATGTTGCAGTCAGTCAGTGGACCACGTTGAGTAGCCATATGTAAGATGAAAAGGGAGGAGGATGAAGCAGACAGAAAGGCAAAATGACATAGCAGTGGATGGGCTGGCTTAGCACATTTTCAAATAAGGGAGAAGTCTCTGAAGGTTTTGGAAGTGCTCCTCTGTGAGAGCCTAGTTCACCATCTTTTCAGAGCTGGGTTATAGAATACACGGTTTAAAAGCTCCCCACCTCATGCATTCCATATTTCCAGGTTTTTTCTCCCCCCCCCCGACCTTTTCTAGTTCTCATGTTTTTATAATTCTGTAGTAGGCAGGCTGCTTGATAAACAAGCAAGCAAGCAAGCAAGCAAGCAAGCCCCATAGCCGCCAGCCACACCCCTTTGCCCACCTCTGTGAGGACATTTTTCCATAGATACCAGCTTACATGCACCAAATCTACACATAATAATATGCTTATCAAAACCACATATTCCACGCATATACTTTTGCAGACACAAAGAGACACACCCATGCATGTGCATTCATAGCTGTAACTGCATATTGGTGCACACAGGTGTAAACCTCGCTTCAGACACACCCATACATACATGCATCTCTATCCATACCCTTCAAGTCTTACCACATTCACACCACAAAAGCAAGTTACCTTCGCAAATCACAGTGTTGCTTAAAAACTTTGAACCCATTCCTTAAAATGCTTTCCTGGAAAAAGGAAGGACCCTAATCCCTCACGCCTGACTCTATCCCCCCCCCCCCCATCCATATAACCATTCAGAAAAGGAAATCCAAATAACAGTGATGCTAAGAATGATGAACTGAAGTGGGTGTTTCCAAAATATAGGAAGACTTCCTTACTATCTGGGGAATTCCCTCTCTGTCTGTTTGCCTGCAAAAGGGCAAATAGCATAAAAGTGTGTGTGTGTGTGTGTGTGTGTGTGTCGCTCTCTATACAAAATTCTAAGCACATGTATATGTGTCTTGCATGGATCTGTATCAGTTATGCGTGTTTCAGTGTATGGATTCGTTTTACATGGCACCAGAAAGCAGGATGGGTACAAAGGAATATGAAACATAGATGTTTTTGGAGAGGTTAGTTTATTTGTATTCTGCCCTCCTACAGAACTAATGACTATAGTTTGTGACTGCAGTCTGAAAGCACAGAAAGAAACATTATACTTTGCCAGCCTTTCAGAAGCATTACCAAGAACATTTATACCTTTGCAGCTGTATGATTTTGCCTTTCAAAAAACACATCCTTGGTATTTGGAAAAGTGTTGCAAATGGACAACCCCTCCCCACCCCCACTCCCAGCACAAACGAACATAGGTTTCAGAATATTTTGAAAATGGACCCTGGAAATTTATTCTCTCTGTACCTGGAAAATGTGCTATAGTAGCCTACATATATTTACTGGTGAAGTAATAGCCATACATTTCCAGTGTTGTACTGGAACAGAGAAACATGATTTAGGTGACTGCACTGCAATAGACTGAATGATTGATTGCATGGGAATCAGTATTTCCCACTTGTAGTAATGGGAACCAGTGTTTCCCACTTGTAGTTGAGATGAACCTGGTCTTACCCTTCTTCCCTGATGCACTATGCTTGAGAGAGAGGGTTTGAATCCTGCCACACCCATGAAATCAAAGGGAAGGGAGGGGTGCATGAAGGAGGTGGACAAGACAGAGCCTGCATTTCTTTCCTCTTCCACATGAGCAGCATGGATAAGCAGGGCTGTATCTGTCTGTCCAGATAGATGCTGTTTAAAGCAACCAGAGAGGAAGTGAGTGCTAGGGGACTGGTTCAGCAATTACATAATGCACTATCATTTAAAACCAGGAAGCCAGAAAGGTGGAGAGGAAAGGGGGAAGAAAAGGAAAAAGTAAGATTGAAAGGAGGTTTTGTTGCTTTAAGGTATCTCACATCTCATTTTAAATATACTGATTATGCTGCATAATGCAGAGGTTGCAAAGTTAAAGGCATGTTTTCACCTATAAATGTTGAGGCACAGAAGAGCGAGAAAGAGATGGGAAGTGAAGAGGGATTTTTCTTCTTGGAGAGCTGGGGGGCGGGGGGGGGGGAGAAAGACAAGCATCTGAGGCTGATTATCTTCTGGTCTAGTGCCATTCACCTACAATGTCACAACAAAGCCAAGACAACTGTATCTGTTGGGGCTAAGCATAAATCATGACCAGAGTTTGTCTTTAAGGGAGACGTGTCAGGTGGCTTCTCAAAACTTTTAATTTCAGCATGTTAGATTATCTATGGCTGCATCCTTTTTAGGATCCTATGTTGCTTCCATGGCTATTGTCTTTGGCAATTTCTAATAAATAAAATATCTGCATTGAAAATCTTTTCTCTCTTTCCCCCACCCCTGCAATTCAATGATCTTGTTGGTTATTATATAAATGGATTTTTCATAAATCACTTAATGTAACCCACCTCCCATTGCATACAAAAGCTTCACCAGAGATTTAATCAAAAGCAGATCTTCCTTAAAGTAAAAGGTAAGCAAGATGGTTAGTAGAAGATGTGATTCTTTCTTGCTATTACAACTCTTCCATCAGTTTTCATTTGGCAGAAAATATGTCTGCCACAGCACCCAGAGGAAGTTTAGGATTTCCGAAGAATCTCATGGAAACTGTGTGTGTGTGGGGGGGGGGGCAGGGGGGGAGTTTTGTGCTTGGTTGTGTAAGACAGATCAAATAGATAAATATACTTCTCCTGTCTGATGCTGAGAAGGTTTCAGAACTTAAAATCCTCCCACCACTTTTTCACAGTGAAAATATGAGTCAGTTCCACATAGAGATGTGCATAACCTGAGCTTGTCCTCTTGTGTAGGGATGATATAATGTGATTGTCCCAAAGGCAGAATTCACAGATTATTAGTCCACAGTGCACCTCTTGGCTGCAGATGTGCAGTGTTTTGTCATACCAGGCCTGTGGACTGTGAAGATTTCCTGTCTCCTTTAGCTGTAAGTGTATAAAAGTTTCTCCTCTGTGTAAAAAGCACAGTTTTCCCTTTACCCTTTACTGGAGGGACAGGAGTCTGCTGGTCATGTACTGTCAGGATTCCCCTTTACTCTGGGTGCTCAGATATCTTTATGATGAAGGGTGTAGATGACCCAAAGGCTTTGCTTGTCCTTCCTTAAGATGTGTCTGTATAAATGATGAGCTTCCTCAGTCATGCAGTGGGCATATGTATAAGCGGCAGGATCCAAAGCCGTCATGCTGGGAGGATGTTTGCAGCCCAGGTATTATCTCCCTGCTCCATGGTGTGATGTTTATGCACAAATTCTGGGCTTTTTTATGCCTTGGAGGCATACATTTTAAAAAGGCTTGTCTCTCTGCTCCCATGATCTGTGACTTTATCATCTGCAGGTTCTTTGCTACTGCTGCATAATAGTGTGCCTTAGCTGGGAGTTTTTGACATATCAGTCTGTATGTGTCCAACACAGGAAAGGTTTTTCAAACAAGAATGTTACATCATATATCAAGTGCCTTAGTGCTCAGGATCCCAGAGTGCTTGTAATTCCTATGACCATGAAAGCTGATGATGTGTATGTAGGACTGCTACATCAGCAGTTTGGAACTGAGGGGAGTATTTGTCCTTTGAAATTATGTGGTGTTATAGAGTTCTAATGTAATATCATATGATGTTAAGGCAAAAAGTTCTAGAAGTGGTTAATACCAGTGGCTGCCCCCATAAAAACAGCTCCAGGAACTTGGGATTCACATTGTGCATGCCAACATCACTGTAGATGATTCAAATGAACTACATGGATACTTCCAAAGTCTCCACCATGGAACCCTACCAATGACTCCACTGGAAGTATAACAGCAAGGAACCATGGATCTAGAGACTGAGTAGATATTTTTTGATTTGCATTTTAGTGTGAACTTAGATAATTTTGCATATTCAACCCAATAAACAAATCAAATTCAGTTATCCTTCAAGCTATACATCTCTCCACACTTTGGGATGGCATTCTCCAATTAAATCTGTATACTTGAAAAACATGTAGAGAATAATGTATAAATCAGTGAAAAGAATGTTAAAGTACACATATTAAAATTGCTGGACAAAATAAGCATATTAATCCAAACTGCATATAAAATGTGTGCATTAGGAGAATTCTACAGAATAATGAATACATTATCAAGTGAGTTTAAAAAATAAGATTTGAGACAAGTCAGACTTAAGAATGGAAAAATTAGGAATGGCAAGAATCCACAATTAATAGGTTATGCATCCCTGTGAGGAACAGAGGAGTATATCTTACAACTGCAGCATGCAACCCAACCATATAAGAACAGCTTTGCAAAAGCCATTATGCCTAGAGAACTATGGCTTTGCTCACTTATTTTAGTATGTTGTTCCAGAATTTAGCAGATTGAGGAAGCAGACTGGGACCAGATTTCTCACAATACAATTGCAGTATCAAAGAGAAGGCCATTCTGCTTTGGGAATTTGGACCCCTCTCTAGTTCTGGTTAATCTGAAAGCTACATGTATTATAAGACCTGTTAGAAACATTACTAAGAAACATGACAAAGAGAAAGGCAAGAGAATATAAGCAGCTTTTAGACAAAGTTGGACAAGAAGAGACTTTTAGACAAAGTTGGATAGTGACAACTGTTTTGCACTGGTTCTTCTTGAATTAAGATCTGATTAGAATGATTGGCAAAGTGATACATGTTAGGAAGATAGTATAAAAAAACTGAAGATTCAAAGGTATCACAACAGAATTCACATACACAAGGAAAGGAAAGGAAAGGAAAGGAAAGGAAAGGAAAGGAAAGGAAAGGAAATTTCACCATATTGAAGCAGCTTATCCCAGCCTAGTGCCCTCCAGAAGTTTTGGAGTAGAGCATTTGGAACATTTAGTGTTCCTGACCTTGATGCTGGGGATAATGAGTCCAAAAAATCTGGAGGCACCAGGCTGAGGAAGGTTATACTGGAGTAAATCTGCCCCCCTTCAGGTCCACACTCTGTAATATAGAGGTCCTTTTTCCATGGTGCAATTCCAGTTTGCAGTGCTAGGAGCAGAGCACAGCACAGTAGTCAGGAACAATTGGGTGGACTTTTACTGGACATTTGTCACCCTTCCAGATGAGTGTGCAATGATTAGTTGGGTGGTGGTGGTGAGGAGGCACCCAATGCGTCTTGCCCATGAACTGCAGGATTCATTCATATACTGTAAGCACATGGGATAGCAGTGCAGAGATGTCCCCATGCAGCTGTGTGCGCACGCATTGTGAAGGAAACCAAAAACAAAGGGAAAAAAGCATGCACACTTGCCCTAAACTTCTTATTTATTTTGACTGTCTTTTATATGAGGTCAACAGCTTATGGGTCAGTAGAGAGCTGTAAAAAAGTAGGTGGGCATGTTTGTATGTGAAAGGGGGACGAGAGTAACTAGGTTTCCCTAAAAATCTTAATGCTTGCTAGTAAAACAAACAGCAAAAACTAAACAAAACTAAACTAAAAAGCATGGGGTACACAAAATTCAACTGGTTGAGAATAGCTTCTGGCCCAGGTGTGACTGGAAAAACAATCCTATGCATATAAGTCTCTTGAGTTCAGTGGTCAAATGTATAGAATTGTAGCCCTGCACTGGCAGAGGCTGGGAAAGCCTTCATGCTTTTGTATCTAGATCTACTTGGGCAGGGATGGGAATTTTGCAGCTGGAGTTCCCCACTGAGCCTGCCAGCTCTCTCCAACTGCGCAAACGTCCTTATCTCTGGCCAGCAGCTGATTGGTGATAAGTGGTTTTCCCTGTGGGAAGAGTGGTGGTGGAGAAGTGGCTACATGATCCATTCCTGCTTCCTTCTGAGCCTTGTCCTGCAGAGGACTGCTTTTGCTTACTTCTGAGTAGGCATGCCTCCCTTGGTGTCAGGGATGCAATTTAACTTGCCTCTGAATAATTGAGCCTGGCTTAGTTCTAAGCAGACATCCAGATACATGTTCTGTTCACTTGTGGGTAAATTCACTTCCCGCTATAAATCAGCAACAATAGGGAGGGAGGGAATATTTTTCAACCCGGCCCAGTTTTTCTTGTGGCCCCTCTTCTCTTTGCTTTTGGTTACCACAACTGGGGCAGCCCCCAAAAGACACTATTGGACAGAAAAAGATTCCCCGCACTGCCTTATAAAGCCCACCTTATACTATGAAAATGACTTTTTGTATGTGTAGTTTTGTACTAAAAGAAAAGGAAAGCATTTCACATAATTCTAAGATTATAACAGGATGAAATCAATGTCATCCAATAATAGGATGAAATCTACAATTTGTAGATTTTAGAGAGCATTTCCCCCCATGGGTTATAGATAGCAATAGTGATATAATAGCTCCCCATCCCCACCCCTTGGCACAATTCCAGGGGATGGCGAGCTTCCTGTTAATGATGCAATCATGTAGTCTGGGCCAATTTCCATGGACCCTTCCTCTTGGCTAGATGCCCTTTTGGTAAGAAAGAGCCATACCATCAGTCTTGCCTATGTGCTTATACTTCTGTATGCCCCCTACAAGTCATCCTAAGTGACATGGGGCTGTATCATGAAGAAGTGTGAAAAGACCAAGGTGTACAAGTAACTTGTGGAATCCACTGGCTTTGGCTATGGTGATCTTAGTACTCAATCCACGATGGGCCAAATCAATCCATGCAAGCACAGCTCATATAGTACAGCTGGCCAGAGAACGCTTCCTGCTCTTGTGTGGGATCTCCCAAAGCTTGCAGTACCTGGACATGAGTGCAAAACTCTCTTCTTTGTGTTGTACATTTTGCCTTGCACATTGATTTCTTTTTAATGGATTTGAGATAATGCTTCTTTGTATCACATGGAGCTTTTGAATTTTCATTTGCATGACTATTTTGAATCCTCAGATGCAGGGTCATGCATGTTTATATTGAGACTCTTTTGTGAAAGAAAAAACCCACAATTTTGCTACTCAGTAATTTACAAAAACATTAATTATTGGATATAGCTTATTGGCAGACAAGTTGATATCCTTGTTGGATGTAATGAGGAAGAGATGGGCAAATGGAGGTGGGGTATGTGCATGTGTGATGCGGGGAAGAGTAAGCTAAAAGCAATAAGGGGAGAATAAGAAAGAATAAGAAACAGAGAAGGTGGGATTGATGAGTTTGTTTGGTAGATTCTTGAATCTTCCAGACCACATTATCAGTGTTGGCTGAACAAAGGTCTTTTTTAACAGAATGTAATTATTCTGCATTGTTGTTCTTATGATGTGTTAGTTTGTTGCATCAAAAACCCTTAGAGTCCTTAGCAAATGCATTGTGGTACAAGCAGGTGATGATGATTCCTTTGTATATTATGGACCAATACCACCCATCTTTGTTTCATTTAGACAGAGACTTTTGGATTTACTCCAGTTGAAGTTCCAGCAAAGGGCAGCACCCACTCAGTCCCACTCTGTTGCACTAACAAGGGCAACTGCTTGCACAGCAGGGCTTTCACTTTTGTATAAACAACCCGAGAAACGAGAGGGGCTCATTTAAACAATAATTGTTGGAGTGAGTTCTACAAGCTCCACTGACCTGACCTGCTACAGAACTGAATGCTTCCACTCCTTTGGGGTTATCTTTAGCAGCACAAAAAACAGGTTGTAGGAGTGCTGAATCCTGTGACTACATGGGCTCAATGGGATACTAGCCAGTCTTTGTGGCATAACACTTTGACAGATAACATGCGTGGGGTTTGTGAGGGTGTTCTATGGCGGCCTCTCCCTCTGCTTCTCTGCATTTCCATTCTTAGTTACGTATCCAGTGAAAGCCAAAATGCAATGCAGTATCCTGTTGATGGCTTTCTCTTATTGCTACACCATGCAAGAGAGGGAGTGTGTGTGTGTGATTTCCTGTCTTATGAGAGATGTAGCATAATGGGCTTTGTCTTACCGTGCAGCACCTATTTCTCCTTGTGGCCATTTGATAGCAATAATGCCAGGTTCTTGGTACTCTTGTTTGCTTCAGAGTGCCCCACACCCAATTCACAGAGCAATTTCCATGTCATTAGAGTCCGCCTCTTAGACACCATCTCCCCTCCTTCTTGCCATTATGCAGACAACTCATCCTTCTTCATTCATGATAATGCAACATCCCTGTGGGTAAACACACTGAGTTGCTTATGTGGAAAAATAACATTAGGAAAATATTGATTTAACTGTCTTCAATGCAATAAAGGTTTTGTTCTTTTTGAGAGAGTTAATGGCACCATCCTGTCCTGCTCTTCATTTCCTCTCCTGTGTCCATCTGTTCTGCACCTATTTTTCATGTATGTGTATGTAATTCATGTTTTCAGATCAGCAAGTCTCCCTATAGACCTTGCGCATATTTCTCAGGACCTTCCTTTCTCCTGCCTCCTACCCTGCTTCTCTTATGACTGCTTCTTTGAAAATACCTTTTAATTTCCACTTGGTCCTAAAATAAGGATTAGGGAATTCACAAAATTCACATTTGCTATTTTTCAAGGCTTGCTATGCTGAAACAGGCAGTCTTCCACCCTCAATTCCAGCATTTTTCTTTGCTGCCAGTGGTGCTTTTCTCAGAGCCTGATATAAGCACAGCATGAGGACAATATCAATCAAATGTTTTTAATTCTCACTATCTGATAGTTAAGAGAAGTGCCGTTTCTTTACAGGCAACTTGCAATTTGGATACTATGGCTTGTTGTAGCCATCAATTGACCTATCCTCAATGTACTTCTTTCTGATAAAAGCAATAATGTCCTGTGAAAATGAGTTCCATAGGTTAATTACACATTTTGTGACAAAGTTTATTTATCTGTATCTGCTGTGGATGGCCTTAGACCTTCTTTATTTTGAGATTATTTCCCTTATTTACTCTCCTCACACCCATCATGTTTTCTAAAACCTATTCTATGCCCTCTCTCAGTCTTCTATTTGTCTAAGCTGAGAAGCCTTGCTTCTTTGTTTCCCTCAATATTTTCCTTGCTTTTTTAAAAAAGCAACAAAACCTTTTTCCAAATGTGGGTACATTTTTTTTTCCAAATGGAGTGACCAGAACTGTACCTAGCTCCTTAAAAGAGGATTATGAGGCTGGTTGTTTTATTTTTCAGTTCCTGCCCTCATAATTTCCTAGACTACTTTTTCTACTGTTTCATCAAGACTAGACACATCAGGTCAATTAGTTGTAGAGAATGCTGATTGATTAGTCCCAGTAAATGCTCTTAAAAAAATTCTTAGAATATCTTGCTGTGACCTTATGTTGGAACTGGTGCTTCCTCATCATAAGATTTCCTGGATTTTTGTTTTGAGCAGCAACATGCTAGTGAGCCACTCAAATTGCATTCTTATGTGTCTTGGCAGTGTTATACCACATGCTGATCATCTTATAATTTGTATCCACATTCTCGAGTATGGATTACTTTGTTGGATAAGAACAAAGGGCCATCTAGTCCAGCATTCTTTTCCCAATAGTGGCCATCCAGATGGCCACAAGAAACTAAGCAATATGGCTGTAAGAGCTAAGAAGTGGGCATTCAAAAGATTGCACTTATTTTGTGGAATACCATCTTATCATTTACTCATTTTGGAGTTATATAACATGAAATCTGCATAGCCTTTGCTATTAAAAGGTTCTTGTTTTGTTTTAGTATGATATTGTGATGCTAACATTTATTACTAATAGCATATGGTTTTGTAGAAGCCAGTCTGATGGAGTAAGGTAAGGTAAGGTCATATTAAGTAGGTAAAGTCCAATCAAAATAGGTGAAATCAAGTCACCGCTGGCAAAGTCAAGATATAAGAGTTCTTATGAAGATAGAAATAGGAACTGGATAGATCCAAGAAGCCTTTGCTGGCTGGAGCTCTCTCCTACTAGGATAATTGTAAGAGAAAGTTGTCTCTAGGGATGCATGCAATTTCATTTGAACACATGAACATGCCCTGTTCAGAGTCCTGAAAATGTTTGAAAATTACTGGAAAAGTGCTCACATTTAATTTATGCAACTTTCCTAGGATGGTTTTGTGCCAAATACCTCATTTGTGCAAATTTCCCCCAATGGACTGAGAACCCTACTTTAGACTATAGAAGAAAACCATGCATATTAGAAGAGTTGTATAAACTGGTGCAAACTGGTGCAAATTCAATGTGTTGTCTCATTTGTGCAAGACAAGCAAACAGGAACCTGACATATGACCATTTTCAGAAGATCATAGCCAGCTTGATCTTTGCTTGTTTGCCCATTCCTAGTTTTCTCAGCGAGAAGCCAAATCAGAGGCTGACAAGGCCTGTAGTATAATGTGTTTTGCCAAAACATGTGAGTGCCTTCAAGGTGCTCCTGTTAGCTCTTAGAAATGGCTGATAGACATTTAAATACATCTTCCAGCATGCAAACAGAAGGGCCATGGATGTGATGGATGGTATCACTGGGTCTGCATGGGCAGGTTCAGATGATACAACAAGCTATGGTGGTTTATTGCACAAGCTGGTCTGGTGTATCATCCACAACCTGTTGTTCACTATGTTATTTCACCATGGTATGTTTAGTTTTTAGAAACAATGATAAAGAAACAGCAGTTGGTTCTATGGTTTCTATGCTATGGTTTCTCCAGTCTTCCAAACCTGGCATTGCAGCTTCCATTGTCCTGGTATGCAGCTACCATAGAGTATGCTGGAAAGAGTGGTTGCTGCAAGAATTGCTCCAGCCATCCAGTGTGGGATTGCATTTCAGGCACTGTTGGATGATGAGGTATGTGTCAACAGTGGGATGACTAAGTGAGGAGGGTGGAAACCATGCTAGTGTAGAAACTACTTGTTCGTCAGGAACATCCTGGCAAGAAACCACACACTGTGGATACTTGTCATGAACACGGCCATTGTGCTATTATGTTGATCAGAGGGGGTGACTGAAGTGTAGGTCTGTTACAAGATGTCGTATCTTGCCATGTACTAGATGAGATGTCCTTGTCACAAGTAAGTAGTGGTTTCTGTTAAGATGGTTGTCTGAATGCCAGCAGTAGTCTACCTCTTATGGTTTCTTGGAGATTTGGATTATTCTGGAGAATAGGCTGTAGTTCGCTTATCATCTTTTGTAATTGTGTGCTGTTCTTAGAGTTCTTTCTATGTGGATTGGATAGCCTTCAAATAGATCTCAAATAAAGGAATGTCCTGTGTAAAGGGGGACATATGGCCATCCTATCTTGATGTGGTACTGCCTTAGTAGGATTATACCATAGATAGATAGATAGATAGATAGATAGATAGATTCACATGCACGTATACATATACTTTTCAATATGTATATATTTCTAAATATTGACATATATGTGTATCATCCTAAGAATGTTAGAACTGTCTTACTGAATTAGGATGAAGGGTTAATTGATCCAGGAATTTGTGCCCATCACTGGCCAGCCATGTGCCCCTGGGATATACATAAAAGGGCTTGGTAAATATAATCTATTTCATCATTACTATTCTAGATTTTCCATTTTGAAATGGAACTGTACATGGCATTATAGATCCACATATCAGAGAATATCCCCCCCCCCCACCACTTCCCCAACAAAACTGTTTTGGGTTGTCTGTGCAACCTGGCAACACAAATGAAATCAGAAGCCATTACATTTTGCTATTCATTACATCAGTTGATAATCTAGGGATAATAATATATGCTATATGGTTCATAAAAGAAAATTAGCTTCCTTTTCGTAGAAGCAATAACTAGTAGCGAACATTGTTTACTGATGTCTTTTATTCATTAATATTTATTTGCTTATATTTATAGCTCAGCACTAACTAATTCAGCAGTCAGACAAAATTATCTCTATACAATACATATCCATCCACCTATATTCCTAGCCATCTAGATTGCTCTCAAGCTGCCCACTGTTCTTCATGAACAGAAAGTTCCTGAGGCCTTTGGTATCCTGGGTAAAGATTATACGAAAGATGGCTGATTGGGCCTTTCCTCCACCAAAGTGTGACTCAGCCAACTGGGTCTAAGAAAGTGCTCCAGCTAGTGGCTGACACATAATTATACTGAAACTTTGGGCAGATGTGTGGCATACATTTACTTTTTTTGGCCCCAGCACCTGAGTTAAAAAAGGAAGCAATTCCTCTCACTGGTTATTTGCTGCTGCTCTGGTTTCAGGTTTGTGGAACCAGTACAGTCTGAATTTGGACCTAGGTGCAAAATTCTCCAACTGCAGCTATAACCGTAATGATAGTAGTAGCAGTCTAGTGCATCCCTGAGTTGATGCCAGTGTGATACCTAGGTGGTTGCTATTGGGGATGCATGAGAAATGGAGTTTGAAATTTACAACACTGAGCCAGTATGCAAGCTGTGAGTTGCATTCTGAAATCCACATTTTTTGAATTTGGTGATATGACTCATCAGAAAAAATACACACAAAAATGTACACAAAATGTATGATTGAAAAAGTTCACACAAAACTTTACTTCATCAAGTTAAAGTATTTTGGGGAAACAGTTTTAGATACACACAAAAATAGGTATATTTCAGACAAAAATGATAACATTCCATGTTGACTTAGTGATATTACGGGAATCATCAATAACTAAACAAAATGGGATTGATTCTGGATATCCAACAATTTCTTTGAGACTGCAATTGTCAGATCCATCCACCTCAAATTGCAAGCTCCTTTGTAACACAGTGTTTGTAGTTAATTTTACTCCAGTTGGGGTATTCTGCTGTACATCACAAGTTGTGCATATCTGAGATAATACTAACAGTGTTATATTTATAAAAGCACAGTTTTTTTTAAAAAAACTCACTTGGACATTTTCAATAGCTTCTGCTTAGTTTTTGAGGAAATCAGGATTTATTTGATCAGGAAAACAGTTTTGGTACTCTTCTCTTCCCTCAAACACCTCTACTTATACTTGGTGGTCCTGTGACTGTCATTATGGCAGTGTAGTCTGGTCAGTCACAGATAAGATTGGGGTTTCTGTATATTCAGTAGACTCCCTGGGTATACTGAACACTACTAGTTTAGTAAACGTTACTTTGTAAACTGACTAGAAAAAAGAAAAAATGTGAGGACAGAGCATATATCCAGTGAAGACAGAACTTGTGTATGTGCGTCATCTGACATGTGTTGTCTTATCCTAATACTTTCCTCAACTTGGTTTTGTGAATAATACATTTGCAAGCGTTTTGAGAACATGAAAGGTGGATTCAATAGAATGAAAGAGGAAGTGCTTCATCCTGCCCTAATTAATCTTCCCACAAGGACTATCATTGGTGAAGGGGGCAGAGCATATCCTTTAAAGTATTCTGGAATGGAGGGTGAAAATAGATCTGATGGGTCTGTGCTATAACTGAATCTTCCTTGAACCTATTTTCCATAGCCCCCAAACTCTCCCATACAACATAGATGGGGAGACGTTACATTCCTGACTTCGTGCATGGTCCAACTCTGGTTAGGGATATGTTCAGTTCAAGGGAAGAACCAGCTGTGAATCTCCCTGGTCTTTGTATTCCATGGAGCCAACTCTGGGATTAAGAGCTCTCTGTGTAAGCCAAAAATGTGCCAGCTGGGGCAGAGGAGCTAAAGATGAAGATGCTCTCCTTAGAGGTGCTCCATGCTGCTGCACGTAAGGGAACCTTTCTGCTCAAGTCAGGCACTTCTAACAGCTAGAACTTCAAGCTTTGGGATGCCTGCTACACCCCCCACACTACTTGAACTGGTCATTTCCTGGTTTTCCTTTGCACTGATCCTACTTATATCCAGACTGTGAACCTTGTGAGAAGGAGAAATAATCTTTTCTTTATGAATAAAAGCCCTAACAATTCCAAAACATTAAATAAAAAGTTTAGACTGGAATGACATTTTTACAGATGCATAAACCTTGCAATTTACAAAAGTGAGTACAAATCAAAACACATTTCATGTATAAACATACTCAAAATTTGTAAGAGTGATGGCAAAAGGAATAAGGGTACACAGTTGGCATCTTGCCCTTCTGTAGTGTGTTAATCTGTGATTGAAGTCCATGCATTTTTGAGCTTGCAGTGTGATTTGTTGGTCAAAAAAGATTGCATTTGATAGCATGCATATATTTGAAAAACACAATGAAATAATGCATACTTCTGAAACATGCATACTTCTGAAAATTGCATGCAAATATATTTCAATCAATGGGAGAAGAATACATGAATTTCAAAGATGCATACAAGTGTACATTTGGAAAATATGCATGAAAAACACATTTTTAATGTGGAACACCTGAAAACTCATAATCTAGTAAAGACTGGAATAAGAAAGTACTTTGAGATGGAATTAAAGAACTTGAATTTTGCAGATTCACACATGCCAAAGTTTCATATGCATTTATGCATTCATGAACATAAACACAGAGTTTATATTATGTTGAGTGGTGAACCTGAAGAATAGCTGAAATGCAAAGACCAAACAATATTTCCATTAGGTTTTCCATGGTGCTGAAATCTGTAGTTTAACTGTCTGTGCAGGAGTACTTCTTTTTCACAATCATGACACTCCTAACAGTCACTGAATGATCATGAATGCTAGTATTATGAAAGAAGGAGAAAAACCTTCATGCAGTGGGATGATTTTCTGGTGGAATGCTTGTGGCCAGGAAGGAAAGTGTTAAACCTCCCATTTGCTGAAGTCCCAGATCAGATTACTTTCATAATACAGGAAGAGAGCTGTATGCTAAATATCTAACATGACATTAGCTTGACCCTCAGATGCCAAGAAAGTCATCATACTATAAAAAGATAGTTGAGGGAGGTCTGGGTCTCCTCTCACAAAGGCAACTCTTGAATGGAGGGAATTATGTCCTCTCACCTCAGTTACTTTCTAAATGATGTTCCTGTTTCCTTTTGGTGGTTGTTCACCCAGATGCAAAAGAGGTATTGATCCAGTTGGCTTTAGGGAATTTCCTGTTATTACTACCAATACAATTTAACATTTCTGTTCCTAACAGTGTGGCAATTTCATTTTGCTCTGGCCTTATGTTCACCACTTCCTGTTCCATTTTTGTAGTCTACTCTGCTGCACACATGTTTATTCTGAACAAGTTAACAGCATGCCTAATTATCCTTGTTGTCAGCATCCTGTGTTTCATTAGCTCCTTCTGCTGGGTGATTGTTCATTCATTTCTGTAGAGCAAACATGGTCTCTATAATCAGAATGGTCTCTGAAGGCAGATCGACAGAAACATTAATCCTAGTGAGAAATATGGTGACACAATGCTATATTACACAGAGAACCTGGAGCATTTCTCAGCATCTCACAAGGACAGGACATGAGAAAGCCCCTTTTTGCAATTGAAGATCAGGGCCAACCGTACCTTTAGGCAAAGTAAAGTGCCCACATCAGGTGCTGTTAGACAAGTGACTAGCATGTCTACTTAGCGTTATCAAAAAAGAGCTAATGAATCACTACAAGAAGAGGACAAGATTGTACAATATTTTCATATGCACATGTGCAAAGGTAGATGTAATAACTAACATTTAATTTACAGAAACACAATACATCTCAAAGTAGTGGAGAATACTGTGGCCAAGGAACCTGGGTGCCTGCTCAGTCTGCTGTACAGGGACCAAGCATTGATGAGCAAGTACAAGGTTCTTCCTCCTTCTGGTTCTTTGACTTTAAAAAAGACATGGACTGGACAGCCCATCCAATAGAGGACTGCTCTTTGACAGCTCTCCAAGATAGAGGACTGCCCTGTAAAGTAGAATACCTAGGAGAAAAATCCTTGTGCCACTAGGCTTGTCCTGCATCCTCTAAGCTAACCTGCTCCCCTCAACTGCAGTTGAAGATGATGGTGCACTGCCAAGGTTGAAATAAAACCCAGCTGCCAGTCTGTCTGTATGTGGAATTGGGAAGTGGGGCGCTGCCTGCACTTAACTTCCGGCAGCAAAATATCTTCAGGAATATAGCGTGGGCAGACCCCTCTTTTGCGAGGCTATATGGGTACACAATGCTGTGCACCATGCCTTGCACTGCCGGAAGGCATGGCTTCACTAAGATGGAATGGATGCAAGATGTCCAGTTTTGAGGGTGGTAAAAGTTTGCTTAAAGGATTCTCCCTATTTTAACTTGAAGCTATTTCAACATATTCTATGCAGGTCATTCATTTGACAGGACTTGTACTTTCAGTCCTTCCTTTCTAATAATCCGTACCAAGATTTCAACTGTGCTGTGCATTGTGTTCTTTCACTGGATTTTTATTGTTAACACTTTCTTGAATGGTCACTGTTTTTATTATGGAAATAGAAACATTAGAAAAACTCAGGAAACTTGCACCTGTGTGTGATGGTGGTAAGGGAAATTTCAACTCCTATTATTTTTCTTGCCAGAGAAAAATCACAAATAGCGGTTTTGAGAGGCACTGCAAGTGAAGCTTCTATGGATACCAGTGTTAATGGTATTTGATGGTCAACAGTTTCAGAAAGGCAAAGTGTGTCTTTCTCTGGTAGGGAAAGAAAAATGTGCATGTTAATTGTATCTATACAATTAAAATCACATTTAGTTTGGCTTTTATTTTCATTGAGTTTCATTTACCATTCTTTTGTCTATTTGGAAGATATTTTTTTAGAATTTATTGCAGTTGAATTCATTTGGGTAGTCATGAATCTGAACCATTTGGTGACATCTGCAAATTTTACTACCTGACTGCTCACTTTTGACTCCAGCTAATGTATTAATAAATTAAATAGCACTCAAGACAGTCTTAATACAGAACTTTGTGGTTTCTGTAAAAATGCTAGTTTATTCACACCCTCTAGTTCTTATTTTTTAGCTAATCACCAATATATGAGAGGGTCTGCAGAAGGTATGACATGAAAGAATAGTAATGCTTAATGATTTTTCAGACACTTTCTCTCTGAAATTTCATCTTGGCTTCATTTATGCCCGCGGAGGTTGACACTCATGGTTGTGTGGTAAATGTAGGCTGGGAATATTAGCAGGAGGAAAAACACAAAATGAGAACACAAAATGTGCAAATACAAAATGCGCAAAACAGCTGGGGAGAAAGTCAGAGGAAAAAAATAGCTCTCAGGGGAAAGGTTAACTATGTCTTTATACCTCAAATCTCCTCTGGTTAGACGGAGAGAAGTTGTCTTGCCCAAGGTCACTTACGGAGCATTTGTAGGCATGTTTGAACAGAAAAAACTCTCACAGCTCCAAGGATGCCCCATCTTGTCTAAACATGCATAGGATTTAGTACATTACAGAACTAAGCAGGGATCCACAATAATTTCCCATGTACATAGCCGGTTCTCTACCCTCTGCACCATGTTGGCATAGAAAATATTTTATGATTTCGTCTAATAAAGAAGTTGAGTAATTGTCCATTTTGGGTTAGTTTGGCTATAGGAAGAAACTTCATAGATTGGCCATCCTCAGCCTGCATGTTTCTGGAAATAGCGCTTTCTCAGTTATATGTGTACGTGTTAGTAAATGACCAAACATGGCCAAACAGTCTAATTTTGTTGATAACATCAGCATAGGGCTGTACAAAGGTTTCCTGTTCTGTTGCAGATTTGAGATGCTGATGAAACAGGTTTCCCATGCATCTCCATTCACAATGGCTACATCCAAGCAGGCTGTTAGGTGCCACAACTTTTTAGCTGGTGGTAATGGTAAACTACAACCAGATGTGAAGACCTCCCAAAGGCATATTCATAACTCCGCAATTTCTGTTCATTACTGTAACCAAGCTAAGGTATGTGGAGCTGAAGCAGTGCATATCCCCTTCCCTTTTCATTTATTTATTTTCATTTATTTTCATTTATATTAATTTTATTTCTATACTGCCCAATAGCTGAAGTACTCTGGGCACTTTGCAAATATTACAGCTGCAGTTACAACCTTATTGGTAGCATCTGCAAGTATTTTATCTAAGAACATCAAGATAGAATACATGCAACTATCTGTGCATATATATGCAACATATATGTGCAACATTACTACGAGTATTTTTTTTATTTAAAACTCTTCTACCCCATCCACCACTAATATCTCAAGATGTCTTATTCTTTTCTCCTTTTCTCTTTTCTCCCCGCCTCCCCTGCTTTTCTTTTTTCAAACTAACATGGCCACTTCTTTTGGATTCACGCTCATGACCGTCTTTTCAGATACAGTTGAGAGCTACCACAGATCTCAGGTTTGATCACTCATATCTCTAGTTGGGGCTTGAAAACGTCTTCCTTAGAACCTGGAAAACCTCCTCCAGCCAGTGTCCATGATTCTTGGCTAGATTGACCAAGGGTCTGACTCAAGCCCTTTTGCCTTTTCCCTCCTCTGTTGTTTCCTGTGTCAGATATTGATACTGAAGCTCCTTGGGACAAAGACCTTTTCTCTTAACAGTGTGTCTCACACACAGGTAGTGCTAAATGAATACATTGTCATGACTGTTAGGATACCCAGTTTGTGAATACGACTTGTCATCACTTGCCAAAGCAGATGATAGTGCAATTTTTTAAAAAAAATTAAATACATGTAATTTATCTTTAAGCATTTGCATTTGTTGAACGTTTCTTACTGGCACCTTGAGCTACTATCATCAAGACTAGTTTCATATTTCATAACCTGCAGCCAGAACCAGGTAGCCTTGCCATTGGCTTGGAGGACCTGAAAGCTTTTAACTACAGGAAGAACTCTGGCTAGTCACATGAGAGATATACCAGCTCAATTTTGTGTGGTTAAATTGGACCTGCTTTATTATTTATATATAATTACATATATTAGAGCACTCATTTGCCTCAGTGTTATAGGGATGGGAGATGAATGTGTTGCATTTACTTAACATATTTGAACCAATATGTGACCTTAAACCCAGTTCTCCTTTGAAATTTGCATTTTTCTGAATTTTATCCAGTTTAAAAAAGTATACAAAACATATGCATTTAGGAGAAACGTTCACAAAGGTGGCAATGAATTTTCATACAAACTTTAAAAAATTCTCAACCTCTGGGACAAACTGAACTAAATATAGGACAATGAGAGACTCCAAGAAAGTGAAACTGGCAAATTCATCCATCCCTAAACTTATGATTTCAAAGGCCTCTTCCATTCTTACAACATTGTAAGTTTAAAAAATAAAATCAACCAATGTTTTGGGGAATGTGACAATATAAGGTAGCACACTATACAAGAATCTTTACCTTTCCTAGTCCAACATGCCTGACCAGAATCAAGTTGGTGTTCTCTGTGCAAGGGTGACACATGTTAATTCTTGCAGGATTTAGTCAGGACCAAGAGATGGAGAATGTCTGGAATGATTGAATGGAATGATTAGAGTGGAGAGAAGGTCAGTCCTGGAAAGATCTGTTCTGGAGACAAAGATGAAGAAGAAATCAAGGATAAGTTGTGGTCTGCAGCCATGTACCCATTTCAATATATTTGAAGCTAGCAAATCATTATCAAGAAGAATGCGAGTTTTTTGGTGGGCTTTGGGGACAAGTGTTTTCTCATGCTCATTTAACCAGATATGCAGTTATATTTGAGAGCCAAACCAAATGTATTTGACTCCAATGCTGAGGGTCTTAAAATCCTGTCCACACATAACCTGTCAGGTAGCTACTTGAATGTACAAGGAATGAAAAATGTCAGAATATATCCTTACAACCAAGGCTGAAAACTGGGCAAGCGGAAGAGAGCCCCTTTATGATTCCAACACCTCAATATCCTAAGCTATGTTTTCTCTTTCTCTGACTAGTCAACCAATTTGCAAATACATTTAGGCCATGTGCAGTGTACGTACAGATTTTTTCAGGATTCAGCTCTTCCTGTCTTTTCTTTTTGTTGTATGCCGACTAGCCAGTGCTATGGTTTAAAAGAACCTTGGGGCAAGGAACAATGCCCAGGCTTGCTCCATGTTCTCTTCAGGCTGCCTTTTCCCTGGCACTGCACATTTGATATAGCCTCTGGCAGATTGATGGTAGGCTGGTCCTCCAGTTTACTGTCTGGACTAGAGAAAGGGAGCAAGCATTGTGCTGAAGCACCCATGCATTAGCACAGCAGGCTAAATCCTAGGAAGCATGCTGCTGCGAACCATACTGGAAGGATCCCTGACTGTTTAGTGGAACTCTGGTTCTGCAGTCCCCAGGCCATGGCAATCTGGGACTCAGTCATGCAAAGTTAGGGATCACTGAAGAGCACATGGGCTAGAAAAATGGACCTGTGCTCTAGGTGACAGCAGCAGTTGTTTTTTTGGCTTGGGCAGGTTCCTGTCCAATGTCATGCATCCCTGTATTACCTTTCCCCCCTTTCCACTTACTTGCTTTCCATTGCCCTTTTCCCAATTTTCCTTTCACTTTGCCTGCTTTCTGCTTCCTGACTTCCAATGTCTTCTGTGGCCCTTGTGCACCCTCCTCCATCCTTGCTTCGTTTCTCTTTCCTTTCATTCACTTTCTGTTTTCATTCAGCCCCTGATTCTAGCTTAGTACACAAAGCTTTGCAGGCAGGAGGGAAGAGAGGGTGTGGCTGGCTTGCCTGCGTCCATGCTGGAAGGGGGAAGCTTCTCACAGGCTGTGTCTGCTGCAGTCTCTGTCAGCTGTAATTGGTAAGGTGGCCTGGAATGTCTCCTCTCCAGTTTCCTCCAAAATGCCCTAAGCTTGCAGCTGCAAGCAGGGGAAAGTCTGGCCTTGCAGGGGGCAAACAAAGCATGGGATCTCTGTCCGGCAAGCAAAGAGCTGGCTGCACTTGCTTTGTCCATCTGCTAGCTGCTGTCCAGCCAATAGGAAATAATCTGTCTCCTCTTTCTCTAATTGCTTGGGGTGTTTGTTTGATGTTAATGAACCTGTAATTGCTCCTATTTCCAGTAACACAAATAAATAAAACCCAGAGAAAGCTGGAGCAGGGAAGATACTTTGCTGAGCTCAGCATTTCCTGTTTATTAGATGGAGTGAATATAAAGCCGCATCATCAGCAATGGTCTCTCTCAATCCACTATAGAAAGTGAAGTTCAAGGTGAAAGTGTCCAGATTCAGACTACAGCCCAAGCACCATTTCTCTCTGCTTGCCTGATGCTAACTTGTAACATGGCCCCCCTATCCCTCCTACTCCAAAGGCCCTGTTTGTTTTGGGAAAAAATGAGGCTGTTGAGTGTCCTTTAGCTTTTACTCTTATTTCCTTTGTTCAAGACCCTTATGTTCATGCTTGATTTGTATTCATAGCCAGACACAGAAGTGGGGCATGTCTGTCTGTCAATTGTACATGAATGCACTGACAAATGCTCTTCAGAGGATTGGGAGTCCTTTCCCCTCAGCAGTATTACTGTACTGTGAGTTCAGAGCTCCCGTGTAGCCAGACTGTGTCCTAAATTTGCCACCTGAGACTCAGCTTTCAACAAGGCTTGATACCTCCTGGAAATTCACATTCTGAATTCTCACATCATGCTACAGGCTGTGTTGCATACCCAGAGAAATCATGTAATTTTGGCACAATATCATATTGTGGGAACTCCAAAGGGATGCCTTATAGCTTTCCCCAGCTTGGTGCTGTCCAGATGCTATGGACTTCATCTTCTGCCAGACCCAGCCAACAAGGCCAACACTCAGGAATTCTGGGAGTCATAGCCCAAAATATCTGGAGAAGGTTGAGGAAGGGTGATGTATGCAATGAGGGACTGGTCAGTACTGCATAATCAATCATTATGAAGGCTTTATGAAGATATTCTATTTCCCAATTTTCTATTTATTATTTATTTTTAAATTTATATTCTGCATTATTAATCCTATATGGACTATCTAAGCAGATTATCTATCTATCGATCTATCTATCTATCACATTTGTATGCTGGCCCCATAACCAAAGGCTCTCTAGGTAGCTCAAAATGCAATATAAATATATATGTATAAAATACAGATAAAAATAAATAACAATAACAAACTACAAAACATAGTAAAATTAAAATACGATATAAATATTGTATAACAACAGACTTTCAGACTTTGAGGGCATATTTTCAAATAAATGAAAATTTCACCCTGGATATCAAGATGATGGAGGCCTTTCTCCCCAAATCTGGCTGTAAATGATTGAAGGTTAAAGTAGAGGCCCCACCTCTTATCACTGGGGTACAGAACCTCAGACCCAGGGAGCAAAATCTGCTCCACAGAGCTGCTCTGTGGCTTCCAATCTTGTGATGTCTCATAATGCCACACTGCCTACTTCTGCCCTGGAAGGTTCTCCCCAGCTTCCAACTGTGTGGTGGGTTTCTAGTTTTTGTGCAGACTTTTCTCAATCCTACAAAGTTGGAAAGCTTCTCCTAAAGCTTGCTTATTAGCCATAAGAATGTTAAGCTATAAGAAGCTGTTTAGGCTTTCTCTTTTTTTGGCCCTACTTCTTTTATCAGTGGTCCCACACACTACTGGAATGTGGCTCTTCAGTGTGTCTTCAAAACTGAATGTAGCCCTTGGATGAAAGAAGTTTGACACTGCTTTGCTAACAGAGGCAGATAGATGGTATATAATTTGGAAAATGTGATCAGTAAAATAGGTGGCTCTTTTTCATCTCTGAGTGTGACCTGACTGTTATAACAATATCGGCTTTGGCATATAGGTACCATGTTAGTGTGATGAAGAACAGGGACGACGGAAGCTGCTATCAGCTTTTGCCCTGGTGCCTTTACACTATTTAGCTAGGTTAAGTGAAACTGTTCCTAGTGTTAAATTGCTTCCACACCTCAGAAGGTGTGAAAATTCCCCATCCCCTCGGCCTCATGTGATCATTTTCTGCTACCTCAGCAGAGACAGGTGTCAGAATATTTTTCTCTTGCATTTCTCAGCCATTAGACTCCTGTGATTTCTTGGTTTTATGCATTGCCTTTTCCTTCTGTCAGTCAAAACTGATATGGTGGGATTTGTGGATCTGGTTCAAATCATCATTTTATCCTCACATTAGTGGGTAGGGGTGTGTATGAATGTATTCATTAATTTAATCAATCAATAAAATGACAAACACAGTTGATTGGGGTTTTTAGTTTGTTTTCTAGTCTTACACAAATGGTAATTCTAGAGTGTTTTCCAGGGGGGAGGCTATGTTCAATTGGCATCTTTTTCTCAGCAATTGTACTAAAAAGGAATCGGGGGATGGTGCCAGAAGTGGCTGGTGGCCCCAGTGTCAATGCCAGTCCAGACTTCACAGGCGCTATCCATGGTGCCGAACTGGGGGTTGAAAGGGGCATGGTCCAACTCCATGGGCATCCCCTTAAAAATTCAGTCTGAAACCTGGCGTGAATGTGCTGCCTCACTAGCATTGGAACCACCAGTCTCCACTGTCCAGAAGGAAGAAGACCCCAGCAGCAAAAAGTTGAAGCTGGGATACATGTAGGTGCTGGCATTTCCACAGTGTGGTGCCATCAGCAATGTAATTCAACAGAAACAGCAAGATTTGTGTAAGAGACTTCAGCCCTTCTCTCATTTTTGGTCATTTACTGCAGAGGAACCTACCAAATACCATGCCAGGGGATTTGGTTGTTCAGCCAGTATTATCAAGCCTGTCTGGCAACTGTCCCCAGGGTCTGAGGCAGAGGGACAAGGATGCAATTCTCACATAAGTAGGTGGTTGCCAACCCCTCCCCTCAGAGATGACAGGACATAGTGATTTCCCCTTGCTATGACATGATTTGCTTGGTTACTGTTTCTTAAAGTGAACAGGCCATTAATTCTGTAAGTCAACCCAGCACATGACATCAAATTGCTCAGTTGTTCAGTATTAAGCACCCAGTCATAAGTACCCAGGCCTAGTGCTGAGACAAAGAAACATACAGCCAAGTTATCCATCCATCCATCCAGATATAACTGAGGCGTTCTGGAGCCTGCTATAGTCTCTTTTATAGTTTTGTTTGTGTGTTTATTTGTCTTTGTACATATACTCTTTTGAATAAAGCAAAGAATAAACTAAAATATAATTTCATGTCTAAAGATTCTTAAAAATTAAAGGATTGGTGCCTGAATGTAGCTCTTTTTGATATAACTAGTGGCTGAAAGCCTATAGGATAGTTGAAATCTTTCACTTTTCTCCTTTGAGGTTGGTAAAAGAGTATTAATTATGTACATGTGTATTATTTTATCTGTCTGTTCTTCCAGATGGTGAAGAGTAAAGCCAATGTGGTGTAGTAGTTAAGAACACAGGATTCAGGAGACCTGGGATCTAGCCCCTGCTCAGCCATGGAGCTCATTGGGTGACTTTGGGCCAGTCACAGACTCTCAACCCAACTTACCTCACATGCTTGTTGCAGGGATATGATTGAGATGAGGAAGAAAATTATGTAAGCTGTCTTGAGTTCCTGGGAAGGAAAAATATGGGATATAAATAAGTACAATAAAAGGCTTAATCTCCTTCACTGTTCTTATGGAAGGAATGCTGCCATGCAGGTGGCACCTTGCATGGCACTGTGCTGAAAAGAAATTTGGAGAATGATGACCATGAAGCATTAGAATCAGCAGTGCTGATAGACAGACAAATGGTCCAACCCTGTATAAGGCAGATTTCAATTTGCCTCTTCCCCTAGTAAAATCTTTGCTGAAGCACATTGCTTTTCACATTGATCCTACATTAACCAACATCAGAGGGGATAGCATGCTTCAGTGCCATGCATATTCCAAATGCAGCCCAGGGAAGACTGGTAGTAGATGGAAAATTATTGCTGCATTTCAGTATATGCACTCAGGTGGTTATACATAGTAGACTGTGATGTGGAGGGGATAATCCCAAACAATTATTATTATTACCCTAACCCTAACCCTAACTCAACTTTATTTCTATACCATATAATGACCAATGTTTCCTGGGCATTTCACAATAGCAGATAAAATACAATAAAAGTCATTAAAAATATACTACAGGTTTTAAAAGCCAAATTTACAACTAAATTTAAAAAGCTAAAATAGCATGGATAAGTTAAGTTACAAGAACTGTTAAGTGGTTGACCTAATGCCTCAATATAATATAATACTGACTGTCATAGAGAGCTGGCTTAATCTGGTGCTGAAAAGATATCCAATTTGGCCTCAGGCAGACCTCAATGGAGAGCTTGTTTCACATAGGTGGAAGAGATTGTCACTGAAAAGGCTCTTCTCCTTGTTGGCACCAACCAAGCCTTCCTTGGAGGTGACAACTGCAGGCAGACACCAGATCTTGGTCATACTGTACAGGCAGTTGCATTGGGAGAGAAGCTCCATTCAGGATTGTAAGGCCAAGCTGTGCAGGGCTTTATAGCTTAAAAGCAGCACCTCAAATTGGGCTCAGAAGTATACAGGCAGCTGAAGCAAGTGGGCCATAGCTCCTGTTACATATTTAGACATCCTGGCCCCAGTGATTAATCTGGCTGCTGCATTTTTCAGAAGCCGCAACTTCTGTCTGAAACATCAAGGGCAGCCTCACATAAAGTGCATTGCAATAATCTAATTTAGAGATCACCAGAGCATAGATTACTGAAACCAGGCTATCCCTGCCCAGATGGAGGGTCCACCAGCTGCCCCCTGCTTGTGTTTCCCAGCAACTGGTATATGCAGGCATTCTGCCTTTGCTATGGGAGGCAGGACATGGCCATCAGGACTAGTAGCTATTGATAGACTTCTCCATATTCCTCTATGGCTTCTTCTATCCTTTTTCATACAACAGCAAATCTAATCATGAAGGAAAGACAGGCAAGTAGCAAGGTTTTTACAGGTTCTTTTGATTAGTAGTGCTAGGATCCACTTGCTTGGAAGCATCCTGAAAGAATTTTTGGCAATACATTGCCAAATGCAATACATCTTTCCAAATGCTTCCTGCAGGACCTCAGGCAGAATTAGCTTGCTATGTTTGTGCTCTCTCTGCATGTGCAAGAGCCCCATGTGTGGGCTCCTTGATAATTTCGCAAGTGCCCATTTGCAGCATGTATACCAGTTAATTACCTTTGGGCCTAGCATACGATTGGAGGACAAATGTTGAGAATGAAGGGGCATAGGAAGCTGCATTATAGGAGATTATTCATCCATGTAGAACCAATGTTGTCTACTGAAAATGGCAGCAATTCTCTTCAGATCTCAGGCAGAAAGAAAGTTTTCTCATCAGCTGTTAATTCAAATACGTGCAGCCATGCCATGGCTTACTCCTGCTTCCTCACCATTTGCAAATTATCAGATTATACTATTATTTATTTATTTATATTGCAATTTATATCCTGCCTTTTTCCTACAAAGGGCTCAAGGCAGCTTACATCATCTCTCCTCCTCCATCTTATCCCCACAACAACAACCCTGTGAGGTAGGTTGAGTTGAGAGTCTGTGACTGGCCCAAAGTCACCCAGTTGGCTCCATGGCTGAGCGGGGACTCGAACCCAGATCGCCTGAGTCCCCGTCCCATGCTCTTAACCACTACACCGCACTGGCTCTCAATATTAATAAGAAGATACCCTCTCATCAAGTATGGCCTACTCCAAGACTGGTAAATTTCCAAGAGAAGAGCAATAAGTACATCAAACCCAAAAGGGATCTACCTTGTGACATGTGTTTGTGTGTAGAAGTTAGAACAGAGATTTATATATCATTGAAGACCCGTTAAGGAAATGCATAAATCAATTTATTACTTCAAGATGGCTTATGCTATGCTCTGGGTAGGTGGCATTAGTATGCCTGGTCATCCTAATCCAGATTATGAATGAATGAATGAATGAACAAACAGAAATAAAAGGTGTTCACCTGGTTTCCTGAAAAGAAAATAAGGATAGTGCCAAGTGTACTTCTTTTGAATTCCAGAGATGGGGCACCACTACAGAAGAGGCCCTACCTCCTGACCTCATGCAACTCTTATCAAAATATGATAGGACCCAAAGCAGGCATTATAGGCAATTTCATCATTCCAAATAAGTTTGTGTGTAAACAGCAAGTCCTTCAAATAGCTTGCCTCAAGACACTGAGGGCTCTGTAGGACAGATCCGGCATTTTGAAATGGTCCAAAAAATGGACTGGGAATCAAATTTAGCTATCGACAAGTTGTGGCAAGAAGTGTTCTGCACCTTGGTACCAGTTAATACTCATACATTTTATGCTGCTTGATAAATTAATTTTTGAATAACTCTCATGAGGAAGTGGAAATCTTAATTTCTGTAATTTTCCAAATGGACTATGTCTCCAAGATGATAATTATAAGATGTATCTTAGTGGGAGAATAAGACACAAACATTTGTTAAAAGTGTCATCAGTTTATTTTCCATATAAAAGCTCTCAGGCTATGGTATGATCTAGTCACTGACTAATTAGCCTATTGCGGGTCTCCCAGAAGATCATTTTGACAGTGTTCTGCACACATTTCTTTTGTTTTTCTGGTTTTGGGGGAGGGGGCTGGTGGGGGAGACTATTAAGATTGTGTTGGAAAAAATACAGAGCATGTGTTGTTCATAAAACTTGCACGAAATATCAACATTCACACAGTACAATTGGAAGCAGATTTATTTGGATTTAAATCCCCCTGAGTTCAGTGGGACGTGTGCAGTAGTGGGACAATGCACAGTGTGTGTGCTTGTGGCTTCAGCCTTAGCTAAAAACTCTGCAGAAAACCCTTCTGATCTAGGACCTTTAAAATAAAACGGTCTTATGAACAAACCCCAGAGTTAACAAATAAGAAGTCAACACTAATCGCAGTGTCTGCACCCACCACAGTTATACTGAAGGTAGAATCAGGGAATGGATTGCCTTATGAGCAGCCTGGTCCAATGTTTGTTTACTGGTGAGCAAATTACATTCAATTCCAAAGGCCTTAATCCCAGGCATTTGTGCTTGTTGTGAACAATAGACTAACATACATTTCCAGAATGGGCCGACGTTGATCTCATTATCTCTTGAGAACTCTTGATATGGGATACAGATTCAGTAGATATGCACCATGTTACTGCTGAGATGTCCCATCTTATTTAGTGAGATTTGCTTCCAAACAAATGAAGGGGAAAGGTCCCACCATAGCGATAGCCACTGGTCTATGTCAAACATAGAAGTAACCAGCACTACATGCCTACAACTCTTAAGAGGATTGAGAGACCACTTTGACTGGTCAAATAACTCTTTGGGATGACCGCAGATCGTGGCCTACATCTACTGGTATGGTAAACATAAAACAGCATTGTGGAATCGCAGGAGTCTTGTGTATGGTGACACACTGGTTTTGAGAGGAGTGACTAATTCATCTTTCCTAATAGGTATCCAATGGGAAGTGTAATGAATGTGAACAAATGTGATTGACTTAGCATATTACACATGGGATGGCATGTTAGACTTTGATATTTATGCTTTAGCAGTAGTATGCTTGCTTTGATTATTGTGCCAAGTAAAAGAAACAAGGGCCAGGAAAGCCTGGTATAACTTTTCTACACTCGTTCCCTGAAGGAAGCTCACATGGCACCAACACCATCCTCTTTTTAGTGCCCAGCAAAAGTGTGCTTATTTTCCGAGGCATTTGGATGTTAGATTGTGTTGTACACGGCCCAGAGAGCTTTGGGCTTGGGCAATATAGAAATGAAACAGCAGCAGCAGCAGCAGCAGCGACCCAGCTGTTGCAGCTCCTTTGTGTTGTTCATTCTAGGCTGTGCATTAGTGTATTAAGGATGATTACTTTTCATATTATCTTTCTTTGAAATTATGTGTTATGGTGCTTATTTTATTTGCATTATTGTGCTGATTATGATTTATATTGATCTTGTCTTTTTTTGGTTAGACTAATTATGGATTTCTATACTTGTGTGTATAAATCACTTCAATGTTCTTTTTGCAACAGGAAGCAACACATAAATTTAATAATGCCAACAGCAGCAACAGCTTACCCAAATACTTCAAGTAACACTCACTGGATAAATTTGCTTAAGAGATTTTTTAAAAAAATATTTCCCCCTTTATTCTTTTTTCCTGAAAGGTTGAAAAAAATGATGACATTGACCAAAAGATTGAACAAGATGGCATCAAACCGGAAGATAAAGCTCATAAGGCAGCCATCAAAATTCAAGCTAGCTTCCGTGGACACATAACAAGGAAAAAGCTCAAGGGGGAGAAGAAGGGTGATGCCCAAACTACTGATGTTGAAGCTGGCGAGAAGAAGGAGGAAGTCCTTGCGAATGGTCTGGCAGATGGCAAAGCTGCCATTACAGAAGCTGCTCCGGCTGAGAATGCCCTGCCTGTGGATGGCAGCAAAGGAGGAAGCAGCCCTGCAGATGAGAAGCAGGGAGAAGGCACGGCTGACACGGGCTCGGAGCAGCCTGCCCCAAAGGCCACCACTCCTGCTGCCCCATCGGAGGAAAAGCCCACTCCTGCTGCCACTGAAACAGAAAGTGCCACTAAAGCTTCCACTGATAACTCACCATCCTTGAAGGCCGATGAAGCCCAAGTCAAGGAGGAACCTAAACAAGCCGATGTGCCTGCCACTGTCACCACCGCCGTTACCCCCAGTGCTGCAGAGGATGCTACTGCCAAGGCAACAGCGCAGCCCCTAACAGACTCGGCAGAGAATAGCCAAACCGAAGAGAAGACAGGTATGGTAATAAGAGCAGGGAGGAAGGTTGCTGGGGAGCAAAGGGAGGCAATGGGAAAGGAGGATGAGCACAGCTGATAAGCTGCCAGTTTTTTTATGGGACAGGACAGGAGTAGGTTTAAGGTAGGCAGAGCACACAGTCATCTATCCAAAGCAGAAGTTAGGAAGGGATTGTGCCAGGAGTGACCAACTGTGCACTCTTTGTGGCCAACAAGGGATTTTGCTGTGCAGCTGTCCCCTGAAAACTCTAAGGAGCTTTCATTCTTAATGAAAATAACTTGTTTTCAAACTCTGTGAGATCACAGTGTTTATTTACTTATTACACTTCTATACCTCCCAAAAGGCAATGTTCTCTGGGTGGTTCAAGGCAATTAAAAACAAAAAGGTTTAAAACTACAGTTTAAAGTAAAGATAGTGACCAAATAAAACATAGCAGCAAAGCAAAATTTTAAATCCTCTTCCTCCTCCTCCTGTAACAGATTTAAAACAATAGAAACTAGAGAATTAAGAAGCCCTTAATAAGTTCTAGCCTTTTTGGGAAGCACATTTCATGGTGCCACAACATAAAAATATTTTTCTTAGTAGCTGCTACACACTTCAAATCCTTTAATGTGGGCTCCCAGAGAAGGGCTGCTGAAACCAATCTTAGGGCCTGGGCAGTTGTGTATGGGAAAAGGAAGCCATTTAGGTTTTGAATGTCAATAGCAGCAATTTGAATCAGGCCAGTACATGTACATCCAGGGCAGATGAAACAGAGAGGCATAATATGATCATATTGGCCAGTGCCCATTAACAGTCTTGCTGCCCTTGTTCAGACTAGCTGATGTTTCTAGATTATTTTCAAAGACAGGCCCATTTATAAGGTATTGCAGTAATTCAGATGGGTGGTTACCAGAGCATGGATAACCTTCTGCCCTGTTAAGGACAGAGTGTATATCAGCTGATGAAAGAGGCTCCAGGCTACCAAATCCATCTCTGCTTCTAGTGACAATGCTGGATCCCAAAACACCACTCTGAACCCACTCCATAGTGGGAGTACAACCCCTTTCAGATTGGGTTAAAATGATGATCATTTGGGCAGATGATGACCCACTAATAGCACCTCTGTCTTTTCTGGACTGAACCTCAGTTTATCAGCCTTCATCCAGTCTATGCACCAAGCACACCCTGCCTCACCTAGATTTGATGAAAAAGAGAGGTAGAATTGGGCATCATCTACATACTGGTGGCACTTCAGTCCACATCACAGGAAACTTCCCTTAGTGGATGTTGATAGAATAGATCCCTGTGAATCTCCCTAGAATAATTGCAAAGGGATGGAGGAATATTTCCCAGTACCACCATTTCAAATTGGCTGTAGGAGCTCAACCACTGTAACACAGCTCAGATAGCCTACCATAGTCAATGGTATCAAAACCTTTAGAGTAATCCAAGAAAATCAATATGGTCATACTCCTCCTGGCCTTCCCTCAGCAAATATCATCCTACAGTTGGCCATTTTTGCCCTTGAGGATAGCACAATCTGAAAAATTTACCATTGCTCAAATAATAGACTTTGTCAAAATAGTGGCATCAAGGCCAGCTGAAGGTTTAAGAGCAAATGGGCAGTGAGGCAGGGCAAAAAACATGGCTTTATAGGAATCCTGAAAGGGTTCAAAACCTGAAAGTATCATGGGATCTGCACCAGAAACTGGACCCCCTGGTTGTTCTTTCTCCCCAGAGAAAGTTTTGCAGTTTTGGGGCAAGGTGTGGATTGTAGAGCTAGGTACCTCTAACATATTCCTTCACAGCAAACTAGCTTCAAGTGGAACAGTCATTCTGGAAAACTAGCCTAAAGATCAATATAGATGTATAGAATAAATACAGAGTTAGAGACCACTCAGCCTATGTTTGTGGCCTATTTATTTGTAAATACCTATGCAATTTTTGAGGCCCATTGGGCAAGACAGCTTCAATGGGCCACTCACCTTCAGTTTAGCCATCCAGCTCTCACAAGCCATGTTGCCTGTTGGTCTCCTCCTCACCACTACCACTTGGTTGCTAGTCAAAGATGCAGGCCCTGGCCTTTACTGCTCTTCTGTCAGACCACCACAGGTGTCTAGGTCAGAACACGAGGAGGTTGAACAAGCAAGTTACAAAAGTGTAAAGAAAAGGTAGTTTGTGGTCTCTTGCACGTGGTCCCTCAGAAGGTGCCTGAGTATGCAGACTGGTGATACTGACATCAGCAGAGGGTCAGTGTCACAGTGTTTGGGAGAATGAAAAGTGGTAAGCAGTAAATGTCTGAAGTATCAGTTGGGAAGAGCAGCCAAACGGAAACCTACTCATTCTCCTTGGTTCATACCATTTTTGGGTTTAATTCCAAAATGACTTCATTGGAGAGGGGCCAGAGATGATCTTGAATCAGCTTTCGCCAAATGGGTCTGTAAATCTCATGAGAAAGCCGTGTCTCTTCTAGTCATAAAGCTAGTAATCTGAAATGTTGAGTGAGATGGACTGAATAAGCAAGGACACACAGGTTGTATGTATAATAAACCTTATAATTCTGGTTGCCAAAAGCAATTTATTTTGAGCAGAAATTAGAATTTGCTTGATTTGTGGAAGTAAAAGGAACAGGTGTCAGGAAAGGGTGGTAGAGAAAACACTTAGGGCATCTGTAGTCAATTGGCATGATGAAAGAGGTTGCAATAGCCATTTATTCCAGCATACTCCCATTAAACTCAGTTGAACTGTGCCAGAGCGAATGGGTTGTGCAACATGGCCCATGAGGAGAAATAGGTCCAGGTGGCTTATCCTCAACTATGGCAAACATTGCATAAACCACCTCTGGTTGCTATATCCCATTGTTGTACTTTTCTGAATCAGCCAATGGAGAGCAAGAGACATCTACTGTAGTAATGCAAATGGTATCATGTGCAAGACAGTCCTCATGGCTCTGGTATACTGCACATCAGTTATGATTGTCTGGAATTTGAAAGTGCAGCATGATGCATAAATAATGCACAGTGGTGTAATGGAATTTCCTATACAGTGGCCGAAAGGACTTAGGGAGACATATTCCCTGCTTAAAGTTGCCACTGAACTTCTCCTGCCTTAAAAATTACCTTGAATGACGTTTTCAGCAGAATAGCTAAAATAAATAAGAACAAAGCCATAAACACAAGCTGATCTCAAATAGTTCAGTAAACTGACTGTCTAATTGGTCAAAAGTGAGAAGTGATTCACAAAAAGAGCCTACAAAAAGTGAAGATTTGACAGAAACAGAGGGTAATTTGGAGGATTTTTTTAGATTCAGTACTTTATAATCTCTTATATTGCAAACTGTGAATAGCGCAGATACCAGTTTGGAGACCTTGCTCCAGTTTGTGTAGCTGGTTTAGCTAGACTATGAATGCAGTTATTGAATTAGGGATGGGGGAGAAATTCATTTTAGTTCAAACCTACTCAACTTCTACTTTCAAAGCAATATTTGGAACAAAAAGAAATTATTTCATATTTATACTTGCCCAAAATTTATGATTCTGGTCTCCAATCAAGACTGTATAAAAGCGTATATTGGTTAAAATGTATGAAAGTGCATTATATTAAGGAAGATTGCTTACAAAAATATGAAAATTAGGCATATTTTGGGTATAATGTCTATATTTTATAGATAATGTATGTACATTTTTCTACATACATTATCTATAAAATGCAGATGCATTTTCATGCAGATAATTTTTTAAAAACTAGAAACTGATGGAAAAGCAGTATGAAATTAATTGCAAAAAATGAATTAGAAACTTAGAGAAACCAACACTGAAAGATTTGTCTGTCCCTAAAGTGAATCTATACCTTTACAAAGTTTCCATTGAATAGTGATCAAATGAGGAGTATGTTTCTCCTTCTTTACTATCTTCATCTTCTGGTTGATCGTAGCAAATCAGGGGAAAGTCAACATAATGTGTGGTAGGACTGATTATATTAAAACACACTGTAGTGGAGAATTGATTAAACTGGTTGAGCTATTAGTGGAAAATTGATTTTTTCCCCCAGAATGAAGCTGAACAAAAAATTATATTTGCTTAGTTTAACTGGCACTAAACTAACATGGGATAAAAAAATTCATTGAATTATGAAACAAAGACACAAAATTTTTTCTGCCTTCTCTGACAATGCAACCCGATGGGCCACTTGGGCATGCAGTATTTTTGAATGGCTCTATTGGGCAACCACTCATTTCTGCACATCTTCCTGTTGACTGTGCACTGTAGCATGGAGAACTGGAGAGCAGTTCAATAGTTTTATTAAACCAGTAACTCATAGGATTGGCATTAGAGGGAGTAAAACAAGGACCATAAGTCCTCTCTACTGGGTTATGTGATGAGTGGTAGCTACACCTAATCTCCCTTTAACCTTCTGCAGATCATATACCACTGTAGGGTAAAAGTAGAAGAATGAATGATTCCAACATAGTTTGTGATCTTTCAGCCTTTCAAGCCTAGCCACTCACTTTGAACAGCTTTTCTAACGTTCCACAGTTTTACTTCAAGCAGAGCTACGCAGTTACTGCAGCTTCAAAGTTAAGAGAGTAGCAATTTAGCTTCACTGAAGACCCATTCAGCTGGGTCTTAATGGAAGCACTATTTGGTACCTCTTGCCTCCACTGTCCAGCTTTGTGTAGGTTAGCTCCCACCTTACTTTGAGATGCATGGATATCTCTTTCCCCAGTACCCTCATCACTGAATGCTCCAGCTTTCACTACTCATCACAGATCACCTTACCTTTACTTCTTTGCCATTGTGGTAGTAGTTGTCTCCCTCCAGCAGTCTCTTCTTCACAATAGAGTTTTCATTTAAAAAGGTCATCGAAGTTCTATAGTTGCTTGAAAGCTCATGACTCATTTATCTGTTCAGCATGGTGGAAGGAGAATAAGTTTGAGATGTTGGGATACAGAAGCATTTCTGTGCTTCCTCTCAAAGGGGATCATAGTTTTGTGCGTGCACTCTATTGGTGTTTTGTGCACACTTCATGGGAGTGCACACACACAATCAAGAGTTTCTCTACCAGCACCTGTTCATCCAGGCCAGGACTGACTCTACAAGTCAGGGACTTCTTGCTAAGGAAGAAATGAACACTTGGCAAGACTGTGGAAATGACTGAAAATAAAATTATTCTATAGAACTGTAGCCCAGGTTCTTCCTTCACCATAAAAGATACTGCCTTGGTCTGATGCCTTGGGCCTGTTTTTCAGCCTAGCTAAGGCTGGTGGGGGAGTGATGGGCAAGGGAAAGAAGTCTCAGCAACAGGGGGTGTTTGCATTAGCAAGGTGAGGAGGACACTGCTTAACTGCTTCTTCAGCAGGCTATGAGCAGAACTTTATTTACCTTGAAAATGCTCAGCTTGACCATTTGTATTTTTAAGCAGTACAGTTCCTTTCCCTTCCTTGTTCATTAAGCTGAAGACATGTGATGGAATCTCTCATGCATTAGTGTAGAAGAGGCAAGAAAGCACTGTGAACCCTTTCCCAGAAAGCACAAGGACTTGGATTGTGACAAGTGGAACTTGAGCTTTTGTAGGATTTCCCCCAAAGTTCATGGAGAGCCCTGGCTCTTCCTTTAAAAATCGTTGACATTATCAATTTAATGAGTGAAGGCTGGCACTGCAATTTGGTACTGGAAGACTGCCAATAAATAAATAAATCCAATTGGCTCTCATCCAGTATTTTTGCTTGGCTAATTTCCAAGGCATACTTGGCTACCGCTATTACAAAAAATAAATGCGTGTTGGACTCAATTTTTCTTTTTGGCAGCAGTGTTCACCTGGAGTGGACATTACTACAGATATTGCCTCAATCTTCTAATCTAAGGATATGATCTCATGGGTGACATTGACAGTGGATGACTCCTTTTATTCATCTTTTCTATGAGTAACTATGATGTCATGTGAAAAGGGACAGAATGAAGGACATGTACAGTCTATCCAATTACAGTGATTATGAAGGTACTTCTACTACTGCTTGTTCTGCTGCTCCTTCTGCTCTTTTCGTTAATTAATCTTACTTTACTGAGCATTTCCACTAGGACTCATGATACTTTACATTGAATGGCACTGTGCTATACATATGTAGAGGGAAAAGTGTCCTATAACTCCTAGCAGTGGGGAAATCTGGAAGATGTTTGACATTTTCTGTCTAAGCATGTCCAGGATTGTTCCCTAAGTTAGTAAGTTTTTCAAGATGGTGTTTTTTGACTCATTCTGGAGAAAGGGCCAAATTGTTTGCTAAAGTTATTTACTTCTGAAGAATTTTACAAGGCCTACACTGTGTTAGCTCCAGTATAGAGCATAGCTGACACTCAAGGAACTTATATTTTACATTAGGAGGACAAGAATTTGCTAGGGAAAGTCAGCAATTGATAAAATATAAAGATTCAGGTACCATTGGAAAAACAGAGAAGATATTGTTCTTTTAGAGGAATAACTCTCCAAGAGGGATTTGGAGGAAGAAAATGAAGGTGAGAACTTGAAAAATATTTTTATTTATGAAATAATGTGGGAGTACTTACAAGTTTGTGTTTCTTGACACTGCCCCCTACCCATTTCCAGGTCTTTAAGGCATTCATATCCCAGAAGTCTACGGATGGTTTCCTTTTATTCTCCTGTCAATTCACCAGAGAATTCACTTTCCATAGATAGTTCCCATAATGCTTAAAAAGCTCAGATTTATTTGAAATATTGGAGTATTACTTGTGCATCTAGGAATGCCTAAGGGAAGTGTCACTTGTTCTGTAAAATAATGTACAGAGAAACCTAGATCTGAGAATTAGACTATGTGGCCTTTATATCAGACTATTAAAAAGCAGCGTGTAAGTGCTATCACACTGAGCAAATTTCATGCTTATTTCCATTTCACTTGCATCAATCCAGGGATCTATGCTACGATTTCTATTAAGTGAGCAAACACTGGCTCCCTTGTGACAGTAATGGAAGGATTAACTATAATATGCAGTGTAGCTATGCACTGTTATTTTCTTTCTCACAAGCTCTTTATAGTAATAGCTGTGCAGGTACCTGCTCTTTAAATCCATGCAGACCTTCTCGTGCGTTAATTTTTTAGTAACTCACATCCAATGTGATTTTCATTCTTATTGACAACTCTCCTTCTTCATCCCTATTTATTTCTTCTTTAAAAGTTAGCTCTGAATGCTTTGTCAGAACTTCTTTTCCTCACACCTATTATATTTCTTCCTTGTGACCAAGAGACCAACTTTACAGATGACAGTCCTCTATTGGATGGGCTGGGCAGTCCAAGACTGATTTAAAGTCCAAGAACAGGAAGGAGAACCGGAGGTTTCTGAAAGTTGTCCATTAGATTCTGGACAGCAGGCATATAGGTCACCGGGTCAGTTTTCTAGACTATTCTGAGATGTCTTGCAATTTTATTTGAACTGAAGATAGTATTTCTAAATTTATACCCATATGTTATATCCAAATGTTATACAAATGGCAACCTTTTTTGTTCTCTTTTGGTGATCCTCTCCTCTAATGTATAAATTAATTTCCACCCTATCAAAGAGTGACAAAAGTATTCCTTGCAGATAGTATGCTTAGGATGTTTGGCAGGTGGACTTCCTTAGCTACATGCTGACTGTTTTAAAGGAAGTCATAAGCCTCCCATCTACTCTGCTTCTCCCTTGATTTATTTTTGGAAGGAGAGAGAGCTAGAACTCCTATACACCTGGCATTCTTCTTATTACTCAGTGTGGTGCATAAATTATCAGTTTCTTGCCTTCTGAAAATTATTAGGACTTGAAGGCAATGGAAAACTTCTGTCGTTGTTGACCTTTTTAAAATTAGCTTCCATAGTTTGTCCCCAGCAAGGAACTAAAAATGTACGGCGCTACTTCATGGATCTTGACCTATTTTGTCTTGGTGCCCACTGCCTTTTTAGGTGTCAACTTAAGCCAGCTTTAATCTATCTGGCATTTTAAGCATTTGCATTTTAAACAGTATAAATAATGTTTCAGTGTTGCTTTAGTTCATATTTGTGTGTACCCTCTGTTTCTTGATTTTAATTGTTTAATTGTTTAAATCTGTTTTGATAAACATAATGAAAGGTTATGTCAAACTTCATCAGCCTGTAGGCAGCAATCAGCTTTGAAGATGCTCTTAATCCCACTGGTGCCTGGATCAAAAAGCAAAAAAGGCTGGGGCCAAAAGACCAGCAGAGTTAAAAGTTCTTGCATTTCAGACTTTTAGAATTGCAGGGGTGGGGGAACTACAGAAGAATTTGCATTTGGCCAAGGGGCCTGAGATTCAGCAGCCCACCTTAAATAAATGATATATGAATAGTGTCAGACTGTACTATTAGTTATATGTTAACCGTGTGATCCTAAGCATGCTTCCTTAGAAATAAATCCCAATGAGTTCAGTTAGGAGTACTCAGTAGTAACTGTCCTTAGCGCTGTAGCTTAAATAGGTTTTATTTTAAAAAGCACATCTCTCATCCACCAGATCATCATCAGAGGAAAACACATACCTATTATATCCTTCTTGTTCCAAAAGGTCTTTCTTATACTTCAAAACTAATGCCTGTTGTGGGAAGTGTTGTGGCCAAACAGATTGAATAAAAAGATAGATTTTTCTATAAGAGAAACAGTAAATGTTGCTTGCATTCACATTCCTGTTCAAGAGCTAGCTGGCTAGAGGTTGATTTCCTTATAAGTACCTGTATATTAGTTGCAATCCTGCACTGGAGCCAGCTTCAAACATATTCCTCTTTGATCATCTGATTCGATCTTTTCAAGATCTAGGGAATCTGGAACTCTTTCAAGCACAGTCTGAAAAATTTGGCAGAGCCCACTGAAATATCTCACCACCACCTTTAATGGAAGAAAGTGCAAACAAAGCAAAACAAACAGAGACAACAACAAAAAGTACCTGTGTTAGTATTTAGCTCCTGTATTCTAAGTGGGCTTATACTGACTGTTTTCACACAACA